>NW_021130313.1:374375-450965 GCF_004193835.3 Ostrinia furnacalis
AAAAAAAAAAACAAGCAAAACCTTATTCGTTAGCAAACGTCATATTTATTTAAATGTTAGTAGCACTGTTTTCTTGCACTGTTATGTTGGCAGGTTTGACTCTTACAGTACCTAGTGCAAGCGAAAACCGACACTAAGGTGACGAACCTTTTCATTCTGCGACTGTACATACTTGTATGAATATTTTGTATTATACAAATTACAAGTCCTGTTTCAACATTTGGCTTTTAGCTTGTGCGTTATACATAAAGCTTTTTGCAATGGTTCAAAGTACTTAACCGCAGTTAATCATAATTAGCTTGTAATACAAAAGATCCCGACCATAAGGCTTAACTAGGGTATTAGTAATTAATAGTTAGAAATTTCCTTATTCAGTTTCTGGGCACTTCGTAGTCCTATATTTCTTAAGACTCTACCATTTCAAATGGCTTGAGATCAAAAACTAATCGCATTAGAACTTTTTAAAAACAAAAGTGTCATTGATCACTAGTAAACATTTAAACCAATTAAAGATTTATGAATATCGTAATCAGCATCAGAAATAATGAGCATGGTAATATGGAAAACCCAACATTGTCTCGAGATATGCCAAATTAGACCCGCATTAAAACAAACTGGTGGGATTTGATAATATAATTTATTTCCCAACAGAGGTTATTCCTCCTTCCAAACAAAGCCCTGAGTCAGCGTTGGCTGCGTAAATATTTTTATTTCGGCCGCGTTTTGCCTCTTTGTTTTGCAAATGACTTGCTTCCAAGTGTTTGTACACTGAAGAAGTGTTTTGAGCAAGCCCATGTGCTCCTTTGCTTTGACAAGCTGCATATCATTGTCCGCTTCAACCAACGCATAACTTACCGATGAGCAACCGCAATCGGCGACTGAAAATACTCTGCCAAGTCGATTCATCAAGATAATTCTGAAAATATAAAAAGAGCAAGACCTTGCTTAGACCTTTTTGGAGAAAGAGTCAAGCAATTTAACGATTACAATATTAATCGGTCTCAATAGTGACAATAATGATTGTTTCGGGACCAGTAGTAAATAAATCAGTGCCGTATTATTCCCGGTTTATTTATAACTGTGATCGTGGAATGCTAATTGATTCATGGGTAAATTGAGGTTTCATAGGACGCCCACCTTACAAAAAGCAGCATTCCTCCGTCGCCATTAGGTAAGCAACATCAGCTGGTGGCGGGCTTGGCCGGCCCTATAAACTTTTTGTAGATCTTCACCGATGCATAACAACGTAATTTAAATCAATTAATGTTAACATCAAAGCTGGTGGAGCGGAGATGGATAGTTGTCATCTATCAATCAATAAAGAAACCGGTTCTTTATCTTTAAAACGACAGAAATTTTATTTTCGAAACAGTGCAACTTTATGGGCTTTTTTCGTCAAAATACTTTCCGTTTATTGCTTTCTAGGGAATTCTTGAACTTAAATTACCTACTTATTCTGAGACTTTGAATGAAACTTAAAATCGTTTTTAGCTGGTTGGTGGTCAAACACAAACATTTTGCTTTTAACTGGCATTCACAAGTATCCCTTTCTGCTCAACGAGCATTAAAATTCAGAATATGAATTGCATGAGCACGTTCGACCTTTTGTCCGTAGTTCATGCGTTTAAGCAACTACGAATGCGTACACGCATATTTGCGAGAAACATAATTTTGCCTTTCATTGCGGTCGTTTTGCCAAATTCTCCGACCAGTTCGCAGAACAGAAAGTGCAGTTTGTGCATAATTCTGAAATAAGTGTGGACGTCGAATATGGATGAAGTACAAGACTTCTGTCTGGAAGGTGTACATTTTTAAGAGGAAAATACCGAAAGCTTATTAGCGGTACGTGCAGAACATGTTACCGCGGTCGTTATCGCGGATTTAGCATAAAAACTGTAATATAAAGAGCCGCCGAGCGGTGATCCCGCGCGATTGGGACAAGGGCCACATGCAATAAGTACTTATTTGTGGATCGGAGACCGCTGGGGATGACGCACAAGTGTTTACCACCCGGGCCGGGAGAGGAGATACTTATAAAGCATCACACGCGAGGCTATCGTAGCGAACTGCAGCTCAACGGTCAACGTTCCAGTCGATATTTGTACTCACAATGCAATAGTTTGTTTGATAACAAACTATTGTTCTAGCGTCCTCGTACTTATATCAACAAAGGCAGCCACATATCTAATACTCGTTACTTGCAAGATATCGACCTTATCAAAATACTAGGTTTAATTGCTTGATAACCGCACATAGCTGGACGCTGACTTTTGCATTGTTTCTTTGTAAAATAATTTTCAATTATTCTTAGAATTTTGTAATTCCACTTATTTGTTGGACATTACATGGAAAACAGGATTTTCCTGTAGTGACAGCGACATAACGCTGAGAAATAAAACAAAATTATGGTGATGAACGAGCATGACCGAGTGTCGCGCTCACAGACCCTCGCTTCTTTGACTTAAGAAGGGCAATAAATTGGTGCCATTATGTACGTTACACTAGTTAAGTTTTATACCATAAAAGGCTCAAAGCATTCATATTTTGAAAAACTAAGGTTCTTCGAAATCCTGCTTGAATTGGAACACGCTGCTAATTCTCCTATTAAATTAATTAATAAAGTTCGTGTAGTTTCCATTGGTTTAATAGTATTTGCACTACTTATTTTAAACTTCTTTGTTACACTCGTGACTTCAAAATCTAGCGTGGTCACGAAATAATCAGCAATGTGTGCTAACAATGGAGGTTACTGAGTATCGCTAGTGATGAAGAAAAGTAGGACATCTTAAATTATACTGAGTGCCGATGTTTATTTGGATCTTAACTCAGATAGAGTGTATCCTAATTTTATTAAATTCATGTTTAAAAGAGTTTAAACTATACCTACTTCAGCGAGTAGTGCTTCGGTTAATAAAAAAAGTTTAAAGATTACCTTCTTGAAATATTATTTGTATTCTGTTGGCAACACTATAAGGTAGGTCCTACATCTCCAGTCTGCACACATCATTTCGCGTTTTGTTGATTACAACATGTGTTTACTCTCGCATCGCGAACGACCTCTCTTGATGGATTGATGAAAGCATCTTTGAAATGGAAGGATGACTCAACCATTCGTACGAACCACTAATCAGAATCTATAACTATAAGTACGGCTGCGAAGGTACCTAGTAGCTCTACAGCATCACTGTAACTAACTACATCTTGGATTGTTTACTGTTTACTCTTGCTAAATCTGTACAGAATCGATTGGCCGCATTTTATCACGCGCAGCTCAATTTCAACCCGTTACTATTTAACACAATGTGTACATAAATACTGTTATGTTTATGGCGTAGGCTATTTCCTATAAATGCCGTCGATAGCTGGTTGAAACCGCAGGCTTTGAAAAAGGCGATTTGTTTTATGTATGCAGATTTAAAATCTGCGAGATGGTTATGGTTGGTCGCTGCCATGGTAAAATATTTGATCATGGGACCGTTAGACGGTTGTGGCACGGCCGCCATTCTGATCTGTCGGCCTATCGTCGGCACCTTTGTGCATTGACCCGTACATGGCTTCGAGCACCAAAGACTTCCTGCTCGCTTGCACTATAATACAGGGTCATTCGCAAAAACTAATAGCGAGATCCATGCTTCTTAGTTGAAAACTGACGGAAATCCGTCGGAAAAATTGCCAAAATCTGAAACGAATAGAATACAAGACATAAAAATATTCAAAACCTATCACAATCACCTATTGTGATTGTGATAGGTATGTCATTGTTAGCTTAACGTCTGTATTTGCAAAGGAGGTACGGGTAGAAAACTAAGTCCGATAAAATAATCGGGAACTTGTTAGTGAGGCTTATGTTGCACATTCAGAAGCTGAAGAAAGATAACTAATAGGTCATTTATTTTCTTTTCCGATGTAGTATAAGACTAGAATGAAAGCAAATTCAGCAGAACATTGCTTTCAAATCACCGTACAAGTTGCTAACATCCTGTATATTGCATCTATTTACTTTGAGTCTAGTTGAACGCTTGCCGGAGGCGGTTGGCATCTCTATGACTCAGATTTGCGGATGCAATAATAATTATGTAAATTAATTAGCAACTTCTGTCGCCATTTTAAATCGTGACGTACCTAAGTATTTAAGCTGAATTTCAGTAGTAACTATATAGAAGAGTTTTTTAATCGTATTGGTTATCTTTAAATTTTACAAGTACCTAAGTCATAATATTTAGAATTTAGACTTATAACAAAATTCCATTTTAATGTTTTATGCCGAGGACTATCAAACGAAATTCCTGGTCGTGTATACCGCTTAGGAATGCGGTTGGTTGGCAAGGATGTGCTATAGACTCATACTTCATGATGGTCTAAGTTACGAGGGATTTACTGGGTTTTAATTATTAACAGTCCGATTTTGGCGCCAAAAAGTTTCCAGAATGTTATCGATTTAAAATGAATCGAGAAGTTTACTCCACAAAAGTCTCTTTATCACATGGTTATCAATCAAGTAACTGATGACCAATTGACAATGCTACAAATACAAAACCTACCAAAGTCACCCAAAAGTTGCAGCATGCACTAAAACCAAAGACGAAAAATAAATGTAAAAATGGTTTTAAGGAAAATTCTTACTAATTGCATTTATTCGTAAGCCTGGCTGTGCTTTGACGCTCTTGTTTAAATGATATGCAAATATAACACGTCTGTTGGCAACTGCCCGTAATGATTGCAGGGCTCAATTTGGTCAAGTTGGCACTCGGCAGTTGGCAGTAGTTGCACTTGCCGCGTGCCTTTGCGATCGTCCTGGCCTTAATAAGACCATAAACGGTGAAGCGTAGGGCTGATTCCTATAGCCGCAACCGCAACCCATAAAAGATGATGATTGTGATAGTCGTTTTTAGCAGCATTATGCATGAATTTTCGTCGCATAATGGTCATGTGGGTTTTCCATTCTAACAGTCATTAAGCAAGAATTTAGTTACCTACATAGGTACGAAAATAATGCCCAGCATGGAGCTTATAAATCCCTCTATNCCTCTAAAAAAGAAAAGAAAAACTGCAAAACTGGCATTTGTATATAGTCTTCTTAGCAGGAAAACAGAAGAGAAATAAAACTGTAAGCACAAGAAATTAATTAAGCGTTAAACTTCTCATTTCAACCATCGCGGTTCCCAGAAGTTCCAATTCCACTCAAGATTTTGAATGTCATTCGCGGTGAATGGTCCATGCAGTGACTCACGAGGCTTAATGTTACAGGTGGCGGCCTAAACAGGCTATTATTAGACAAGCTAAAGTATTTATAGTATCCGCCGCACATAATATTCCACGGATCTGCTAGTATACTAGAATTAAAGTAAGTTATCTGCGCGTACCAGGCATTAAAAGGTTATTAAGATTGCTGTCACAACTTCTGCTTTAAGCTCTATTTACTGTACTAGCGGGTGGAAATTCAGTACCATTTAAAAATGGTGCCTTTTATATTTTATCAGATTGAAATTCACTTTTTAGTATGTACATGGCTCATTCACAAGCTTTCACTTCCATAAAAGGTATCATCTTAAAAAGGAATTTTTCAACCTCAGCATTTACGTAAATTACGCAAACAACATCGTCTTTAGTTAAGTTTAGTTAATGTTGAAGAAAGAGTTTTATTACTAACTAGCTTTCCGCCCGCGGCTTCGCCCGCGTGGAATTTTGTCTGTCACAGAAAAACTTTATCGCGCGCGTCCCTGTTTCAAAAACCGGGATAAAAACTATCCTATGTTCTTTCCCGGGACTCAAACTATCTCTATGCCAAATTTCATCAAAATCGGTTGCGAGGTTTAAGCGGGAAAGCGTAACAGACAGACAGACAGACAGAGTTACTTTCGCATTTATAATATTAATACTAGTTGGGATAAAGCCTGCAAATAATTTCTGCCTAGTTAGCTGCAGAACATTTCAACAGATGAATCCAGCACACGTCACTATCAACGTCTCTAAAATTCAATTTCCCTAATTTTCCTATCTTGACTTTCACGTCGCGTTAACTTACTCCGATGCACCTGTTGCTGCACCTAAAAGAATCAAGTGACGAAATATTAATTATGTCATCAATTATGTATTTTTTTTGTCATAATCTTAGTTATTCCCGTCTAGATAAATGGACAGCCCTGCAGGATCAGTTTAGCCGCATCGCTGGCACTGGGAACGCTCCGCTCTCACGATTCGCACAGGCCTCAAAAGGGAACTCCGGTTTTTCTCAGCATTCTATAGGGCCAGCTGGCAGACCTAAGATGATCACTTTCTTGAAAACACTCTTTGGACGTCTATTAACAGATCTTGCGTAGCCACCTGTTAGTTTAAATTCCGTTAAATCATACCTTTTCATAACTATGACGTAATGTTCATTTGTGTATAAATATTTCTGACTAAGTTGTAGATGATTTTTGATTTGTTTTTCGTCATTATTATTCATGCTAGTTCTAGCTAGCATTCCAAAAATAGTTCTCATTGACTTTTAAAAACATTTATTGTTTCCCAACTATTCACCTGTGATAAAGGACGACAATTGCAATTAGCATTCCAAGCATGTTTCTTGATAAGTTGGGCGAGATAAGAAACAAGATATAATTTTTAACATTGTGTATTACCTACACACACAGCCGACGGCTGGCCTGTCAGTCGTGTTCTTTGTTTGCCAAATGTTTGTATGTGGACAGCTATTTGAAATTCAACACTTAACGGTCAGGCAGCGCTGAGTATGCAGGGGCAATCACCTAATAAAGGCGTTCAGCATTGGAGATGATGCGTCGAATCTCGTCAAATAGTGTTTTTGACCACGAGCCAGCACAAGTGCCGGTGATTTGTCACTGAAACGGTTTGGAGGCTTTCGCGAGCGGCCCGCTCAGTTCGGTCCCGTTATCAGTGCGGAATGGGAACGTCCGCTCCATCGGTACATCACTAGCATCGACTAAGCACGTTCGCATCGATTTGGCCATAACTGTAATCGATATTTATCGAAACATTGCAGCATTGCCGTACAGTATAAGCAATAAGAAGTTTTTGAAATCGGAAACTATGGTGAAGTGATTAACGCAACAGAAACGGATCAAAGAAAAAAAAGTACCTAAGAGATTTTATGTAAATCCTTGACCAGTTTCTTACAATGAGTTAAGAACGAAATTGAACGAACAATGGAAAAGAAGTACTTAATAAATAAAATAGAGATCGATAAAAATTATCAAGGTATTGAAAAGACTGAAGTTAGCAGCTAATTGCTAACAGTATAAGTAGCAAGAGTTACTTAACCATGGCCGGAATCAATCATGCTGAACGTGAAAAGAATATAAACACTCGTCTATAAAAACAATAAGAATAGGGCTACTCACAGATACAAAAGAAGTTAAATAAGAATTTATAATATGTTGTAACAGGTTAATTAATATTTCAAGAAATGAGCTGTGAAGTCACGCAAGCAAAACAATGGCTAGCCATGGGTGACAATGGATCGGTCGTGCTCACGCGCATGCTAGCATGCGGCCTGAGCATGCGGCGCATCTATCAACCAGCCCTCATTAATAGCTTATAATTAATGTGCATACACGAAGAGTATAAGAAGAGAGCTATCGATATTATTATTGTTTAAATATTTTACTTGTTAACTTGGAAGTTGTTTTGGAGATTAATTATACAATTTAAGATGAGCATTCGTTTAAAAAGCAGCGTCAATAAATTTACAATTTGTATTCAAAAGTCATTTATTTTATTTACACACCCGTTTCATGACGCAAGTACTTTTATAATTTCGTACTTATTCTTATTCACAACGAGATTTTACAAAAGGGTGATCCAGATTTTTTACAGTTTTCAACAACCATTCGCACCGAGTTATTATTCAAATTTCTCAATTCAGAGGCCATCTGCGTAGCTGTTGCTCTAAAAAGGGCTCTTACAAATACATTGAATTAAATATGAAAGAAAACTGGTCCGAATACATTAATACTTAATTCGGTACGGGCCCAACATTAGGGTAAATTATAATGGGTGGCAAAATTGTAAATTGGGTTACGATCCCCTCTTATTGCACAATGATAGAGAAACTTGTAGCGACAAGATGGAGACTTATCAAAAGGAATAAGAATATTTTCACCATTCAGATCAAAAGACCAACCCGTTATAAATGTCCTTGGAAATACAGACTTTGGTACATCAGGGTAAAAAAGGGACCTTATGTAGCTGAATAACTAGTTACGATTTTCTAAAAACAGTGATAGATGGATGTGTTGGCGTTGTACATAAAGTAGGTACATACTCATAAAGTATAAAAGCAGCATTGGGTTGTTAGTTACAGATCTTTTACGGTCCAGACACCATAACCTTGACTTAGCCGGGGGTCGAACCCACATGCGCGGAACAATTTATTACTCAGACGTTATTACCATTAAACAACTTAGGAGACCGCAAGCCAGTGGTTATAAAAATATTATCCCACAGAAACAATAAAACGTACTAGGCTAAAACAATGGTTACAGAAAAAATAAAACAAAAAACGTCGAAAACCTTTGTCTGAAGAAGACTGTGTACTAGTCCTTATTTTATAGGATTGTAAAATTTCTTTGCAGAAATGAAAAAAATAAGGGATCACCTTCAATCTGATGCGTTTAGGTGACTTCGAGTAGGTGTAACAGTCAACGTATTAATTAGTATTTAGTAGACCTTTACAATTCAGTATTTTTCGCATATTCTTATAGGATCTCAAAGAAATAAATCAGAACCTTATAAGAACTTTAAAAAAAAGTTTTTAAACAAGTTGTGAGCGATGACTAACATTATTCCATCATTTATGTCTCAGTTGCTATTTTTAGGTCATGTTTTGCTACTAATTCAAAACAAATGGATTCTCATCCTCTAATAAGATAATATTACGATGACGTCCATAGAGTTCTTGAAACTCGTTCAAGACGTAAAAAATCCGCGGTTGCGGTCTAATGATCTCACGTGCGGTTCTCTTGTCCTTCGGTCTTGGATTACTTGGATCTACCTGTGCCTTCAATAAAACCTTTTCGTAATCTTCTCATGCTGGGTTTGGGACAATCGTAAGGCCCTCCATCAGTGTCAATATTTCCTTTTTTAATGCGGCCTGTACACAATAATGAGAACTGGTGATCTCATGGCTCGTCACTCAGTGGAGTCATACGACGAAAATAGCCAGAACCGTTGCTGCACCCTGATCGGGCGCAGTCCCGAGTGGGTAGAATATAGGCCATCGAGTAATAGCTGTTTGGGAACAAATATGGTCGAATGTGGGTTAATCGGCTGAGCTAAGTAATTGTTTTCACAGAAATTGGCCTCGACATTCATAGTCACACTGCTTTCGCATATCAAATTTTGGTCATAGTCATGAAATGGGGTAAACACTATTAACGACATCCTTTAGCAGTTTAGTCAATTCAAAATGTGAAGGTAGACGTAAAATTATGAACTCGTTTTCCTCAATTGGATTAGAAACTATCAAAAGCCAAACCAGGAACTTATGAGTCACATCGTCTATGCTTTCATAGTTTCACGACCATTTTGAAGGTTACTGACCGCTATAGAGAGTTGGTTGTGAATCTTTTTGGCATGACTTCGGACGTCGAAGGAGGACACCCCGTTACATTACACTGCTCTAACCACTTGGCACAGTTTTGTTTTTATAGGTGGCAAACAAGATCAATAGAAAGCAAAGTCAAAGGAGATAGATAATTCACATATTGAGAACAAATGAATTGAGGCACAAACGGTTTTTTGTAAAATGAAATTTTGAGGTTAATTGCTTAATGTAACAAAGGGCACAAAATGGCAGCATAATATTCCGTTAATTTGTAAACTGTTATCATCAGAAGCATGAGGGTGGTCGTTCCACCACATGCCATATTCCGTTACCACCGTGATAGTGCTTGTCCGATAACAAGCGATTGTGTGACAAAAATATTCCATTAGCACCACATGGTAACTAACTGTATTTAATTTATTTGGTGTATGGTTTTGTTTATTATGAAAACTCCATTCAAAATCATTGAAACATTCCTATAGATGGCACTAAGTTAAACTGAATTAGAGGCAGACAAAAAACCTGAATAAACATTAATAACTGACTCCTCTAAGAAACAACAACAGAATTGTCAGGAGACTCTTACTTAACGATTAACGACGAACTTAGAATAGAAATCGACGTAGAAGTCGAACCCAAAACTTCACATAAAGTTCATTGATTCCATTTTATACTTATCTCTGAAGGGAATTAAGACAATGATCAGAGTTATAGATGGTTGCCAGAAACACGTGGGCGGGGATCAAGGATCGCGCTCTGACTCACGTCACGTACCTAATACTAAAGTTGGTATTCTGGCACTCTACATTTAAGATGTAGCATCATGTTGAAACAAAATAGACATTACGTTAGTTGTCGATGTGATGCGTATTCTCTAAAGTCCTGCAAAAGATTTAGTCTTAGATGAAAGACCAAAATTAACGGAAGTAATTTAACCTCCAATTTATTAGGCGTCCTGTGTTAAAAATTGACATTTCTTCAAAGTGTAACCGCTTCCAGTTTTCGAAGTATAAGGGTACTAAAGATGTCGGACAAAATATTATTAATCTTTCTAATGGACTACTCAGCTACAGGATGTTTCATTCCAGATGGTTAGTTTTTTACAGTCGTAGCCAGTTTGATTTCTCGTTATGATAAAACAAGGTAAAGTACTCCAACTGGAACTTCAAGATGAGGTCGTCATCATGATATGCAAAACCAGTAACATTCATAAAAAGTGGTTTCAGATGGAAATACGGACTTGGTACCTGAGCCTGAGTGCCACCGAGTAATGCACTCTCTTCCTCGTTTAGCCAGTAATTGTAAACTTAATTTACTCGTAGGAAATCTCGAAGTAGCCACCTTTATGATTTCCTGTTATTATTGTAGTCGACGGCAATTCAATTAAAGGAACAAAGAAACGTTCGCTGCTCGCAACACGGGGAAGTAATATGTTTTATGATATAATAAAGTACATTGGTTTAGAAGCAGCTTCTTTTTCTACGATTATAATCACTATTGACGTCAGCAAACTTCTTAAAAGTCATTTTATCTTGTATCAAATTGTATAATAGTACATGACATTACGTTCTTGCTTACTCTACAAAATTGCTTTGTCACGCTTATGATTTTAAATAGCTTACAAACGTTTGTTAACCTCTCACAACCCACAGTAGCCCGTTCTTTGTGACTTGGAACTTAATCTCCAAGGTCCTTGCTTCCAATTGAATTACTTCAAGGCGAGGACAGAGTAAAAACTGGATCTTCTTGAGTACAGTACACCGGCGCGCGCGCTCCAAAAAGTCGGTGCATTGTTGATTGGAATCAAGTTGCGGTCGCGTCCAATGGGAAAAGTCTCACAGCGAGTGGAGGTGAAACGGTGCAAATTCACATGGAGTCGACATCATAATAATATAGCTATACACCATTCGAAATTCGTTGCCAAATTAATCGTAGTACCAACAATAATGTAACAAGACATCAAGTCTTAGTAGAGTCCCACCCAATGGCAAAATTTTATCTGTTGCTTTTCACAGGTTCAGGGTGAGTATTGGTCACATTGATCCTTTGATCCTACGATCGAACAATTTCCTTTAGATTGATGATGTCCAGTTTATTCGTCCAAGTGTCCAGTTCTTCTTGTTAAAGTGAAGCACACTATCACTTCAACTTAAACTATCTGTGGTTGAACTTGCAACTTATTTATTTGAAGATATCAACCATGTCCACTGATAGTTGGCTGTATGTGCGGCGGTAGTCGCGACCCAGTGCGGCGGCGTGTTCCCGTGAGAACTTGCGCGGGCGCAGCGCCTCGCTCCACCGCGCCTAGTGTTGCCAAGCGGTCGGGATAAACCTGGACATGGTACGTTTCCTAAACCAGTAGTAGTATTATTTCTAGGGAAGCATCGAATATTGAGCAGGTAACTATTTGAATTTGAAGAACCTGACAGTCTGCGCAGTGTTGCCACCAGGCTCGGATAAACCTGGCCTAGTTTTTCGAAAGGCTTAGACCGGGCCACGCAAGCAGGTACTAATGCCCGTTTTCACCATCAATCCCTAATTTTTAAGAGACCCCTATGAAAACAAAATTCCTGTTATGTGTTACCATAGGGGTCACTTAAAAATTAGGGATTGATAGTGAAAACAGGCTTAGTTTCTTATGTCTGCGGAAATCAATTGAAATGTGATAATCACAATTTTGAACTTCTTGTTGAATAAGTCAACGCAATTCGAAAAATGCTTAAAAAGCTTGATTTTACAGCTTTAGGAGTAAAAATTATGTAAAATCAAGCTTTTAAGTCAACCCAAAGCAATCTGTAGGTACGCTTTTAAGCCTGATTTTACAGCTATAAGCTTGTCCGACTTTAGACTTATATGCCTGGTGACCCTACACCATGCTCGGAGAAAGGTCATACCGCGATACTTTGCGGAACGTGACATTTCGCCTAATTATACACATTAAAATACACTTTGAAGTTTAATTAACACCCACCGCATACCTTAAAACAGGACTGAGCCAAACAAATGAACTTAGCCGATAACTTTTACAAGTACCGTTGTATTCCAAAATCATGTAAAAATAATCGCAAACAAAATTCCGTAAATGAAACCACTATCTCGGTTTAATGCTTGTTTCTTCATAAACCCAAAATTTTATTTTTAGTAAGTTGGTCTTTATTTAGCTCTGACGCGCCCCCGTATTATGAAACTTTTAAAGAGTTTAGGCTTTGATATGAATCACCAACTAAGTAACTGCAGCAATAACCTTTAGTGGCCATTCGTGTGGGTTGTTTCATTACAAACAAATTAACATTGGCTATCGGTTCTAATTAACGTATATTCCTAAATGGTTCTCTAATTTGATGACGTAGGACATACCCTAGTTAATACCAATCAGGTTAAACCGGTTTTTTATCACGTACATGTTATCCTTTTTATATGCACCTAATCAGTAATTCCCCTTGAATGGATATCGATAGCGACCACGTTTCGGATCCATATGTCAACACTGGCAACACACACTGCTCGATAATTTAATTTTAATCCTGTTATAATTATCACTAAATTTTTCCCGCGATAGCTGCAGTGTATGGAGTTGTCAGAAGTCGAAAACTAGGTAAGTGGCACTAAAAATAGATGATGACAGCTGATATCATTACCTTCGTGCCAGACTGTTTGCCGCCATCTTATGTAGTTCACCCGAAATCCCTCCTCCCTCAAAGCACGATCGTTCGTTCCAGCCAAATGACGTCCACTGCTGGTCAAAGGCCTCCCCCAAGGATTTTCACGATCCTGCGCTAATCGTATCCAGCTATTTCCCGCAACCTTCACCAGGTCGTTGGTCCAAGTGGGGCCTGCCCACACTACGTCTTGCAGCTAGTGGTCGCCACTCGAATTTGTGAATTTCCTGAACAGTTGCGATATTTCCAGAATTATTGTAATACGAGTAAACAAACACACAAACAATTATTAAGTAACAGATAATGAATAAGTGCATTGTTTATCAATGATAATAATATATCAGTAAGGTTCATATCCAATAATTATTTGAATAATGAGATATTTATTTTAAGATTATCTCTAGATCTATTTATGGATTTACTTATTTATTTCTTTTGTTTATTTATGAAAAGGTGTACTATGTCTTAGGTCTAAAATTCATCTTTGGTTCAGCTCAGCTGCTTAGGAGGCGTGAAAATGTGACGAACATGATTTTTCATTTGTTTTTTTAGTAGATGAACGAAGGTTTGAACTAAAACCTATCAATAGTAGGTATTATTTAGTGCAGTGGAATGTTTTGCAACCCGGCCGGCTTGCTCATCAATTAACTAATTTACCTCTAATGAGGTTGAACGCGTAAGGTAATTTAGGACGAGTCTTTGTCCCTTAATCGCTTGAAGGACGGCGGGTCCACATTCCGTTCCCGGTTTAAAGAATTAACCTCTTTTTGAAAAATAAATGATTGCTAGCTGGTAACAAGAACCCCGACTTTTAACAAAGACAAGTTTTGTAATGTTATAGTAAAGCACCCCTAAAGTTCATACTTTGGGACTCTTTTTCATTTAACTAAAAAAAATTATAGCTACCATTATCCTAAAACTTTTTTTATGGTTACTAATACCACAGAATAATAATAAGTACTACGTACAGAAGTTTTACTTCGCGAAGGTATTTTAAAAAATGTATGCTCAATGTCATTAACAATATCGTGTAATTGGCACTGCGCCGAAGCTATAGGGCTGACTTCGGTAAAATGATGTGACGTGAGGTGCCAAACTGCGGAACATGGCGGAGAAAATACATGATTTAGCATGAATTATCATGAATAATATTTACCTCTCAGTGTCTTGAGGCAACTTAAAAAAGTACATTCTGTGTTTTTATTATTATTTAGGCAGTTAAATACTGCACAGTATTTAGTACACCATTTTCTTTAATTTCTTCCATCATACACAAGAATACGCGTGCGTGAGTCAATGTTCGCTCGTATGTGAGGCCTTGTCGAATAGTATCCTGTAGGTGGGCCATCGTGCGTGTTTTGTTTTCGATGTAAACTCGCGGAGATGAACAGGCCTGCTAATACCACAGAATAATAATAAGTACTACGCTAATACTTATAATGATTACTTTTCTTCAAACTTTTTTTTATGGTAAGCCCGGTCCGTGAGCACGTAGAATTTTGTCCAATGACCCCTAGCTACCCATCCTTATCGCTCGTGCGTAATTATATTGCTGTCGCGACTGTGCGACGGACACCCGCAGTGAGTGTGCGAGCGCGATAGCAACATAATTAAACGCGCGAGCGATAAGGATGAGTAGCTTGGGGTCATTGGACAAAATTCTACGTGCTCACGGACCAGACTATAATACTGATTACTTTTTCCTTGTTTTACGTGTAGGTAGACCCAATCGTACTACCAATAAGTACCTACCTAGTAATTTTCCTTCTTGCTATATTTTCATGATTCTAGGTCTATTGGAAGACATTTCACCTACAGGGCAAACTTAAAGTTTTAATTTTTCGTTTTTAATGGAAGCAATAAATTATATTGAAGTGTTTTCTAACTTATGTTGATTTAGAAGCTCGATTTTACAACTTCAAGGAATTAAATATTTTTATGGTTACTGATACTGAAACTTCTGGTTAACTACTTATTGATGGTTTTAAAGAAAAACTGATTTTAACTCATTATAAAACAAAATCCTTTGTCTTTATTTCTATTTAATTAAAGGCAACTGCAACGTGTCTCTAAGAGTACCTAAGTAATGGTAATTCTTGTGAAAACATCGTTTCTTGCACAATTCCCAGCAACACCGTGTGAAAACAGTAAACAATAAAGAAGACACGGTTTTCAAAGAAGTGCTTCATTGAAGACTAATCTGTAACCAACTAAGAAGACCCTTGCTTCTTAACAAAGAAGATTAAAACGTGCTCAGTCGTGGTATTATCAGAGGTCTCGATTTTCTGGTCGAGCCACATACTGCATCCATTGAAGTCCCTTCACACGGTGTGACAAAAACTAATACAAAAACCGTTATGCCCCCGAAAAAAATGTTCCCATAACCCATGAATGTGTCTCATTGAGAAATCTGCTCTACATGTGTGTGGCGGGACGGGTTGATAAACATTTTGGTTGATAATGGAACATACTCATTTTAAAATAACGAGTCTGTACTTTGGAATCAGTTTATCTTATTTTTTTTTCATAAATAGGTAGGTAATACCTAATAACAAATGGCCAATCACATTCGCCAGTATTTTTATTCTTCTCTCTGTAGTATTTTTTTTTGACATTTTAGCAAATAATAAAACTAATTTACAACGAAATAAAAAACTTCTTAGAAGAAGTAGTCTTCTAAATAAGATAACTGGAATATCTTATCTAAACAGTAAAAACTTAGCGATATCATAGAAAACGACACATGTTGTGCATATGCACTGCGTGGGACCATTCACTGAATGGACCAGAGACCATGGGATCGGAGCCCATCACCATTCTCACGGTTCGTGGATATGTAAAAAAACACTAATAACAACTAAAAGTACAAAATTGACTAACTTCTTGACTTGCTATTCTAAATAAGTAGGATAATGAAAATAATATAGAAAAAGATTAGGTAAGTATGATTATGCAATGAGTAATATAAATATTTCTCTTATTGCAATAGATAAAAGTATGATTAATACTTACTGTGTATCACCACATGGGTAGTTCTTTGAAACCAGAATGAATACTTTATTATTGCCTTTTTATGATGAAAGTACCTAAGATATTACTTAATATACCTAATGAGTAGAGATTGCAAAATCCGGATTTTTCTTAAATCCGGTTTTCCGGATTTGTGTTACGTACAAATCCGGATTATCCGGATTTTTCGAATATTGGGTAAATGTTTTAAACCATCAATTTAATTTTAATAAAACGTAGTTTTTTTTCAAAAAGATGTAAGTATTGGAAGAAAAGCGTTTTATTTTATTATCGCGCATGGAATTTATTCCTCTTATTTTAGGTTTGCGCTACAAATTTCGAAATTATTTGAACCTTGCATTATTTTTTTTCGTTTTAGTACAACTGCATTTCAGAATAAAAACTTGCTTGTACCTATAAAATATTTTTTTATTCTTTTTCTTGTCGTATCGATAAAAAACCTATACAGCGACCAGCCCAAAACTCCGCCACAAGAGTGGCGTTGTCAGTAGCCTTCATTAAATCTTCCTGCTTGCAGTTGTTTGGGCAGGCAGGGTACGACATCATGTGCTTCGTCGACTGGGGAACAAAACCACACTTGCACTCCAAGTTGAACAGATTGTCCTTACTACGGCAGACCTGTCCGAAGTCTATAAAGATTTCCAGGTAGGCCAGGGGAGCTAATTTTTTTATTATAATTTTATTTTACACTTTTAAGTTGTATTTCAATCTCAGGGCCCTGGTCATTATTTACGACCAAAGTGCTCGGGAAGACGAATCCAACGAACTCAAACTCTATAAGTTTCTGCCGTTTCGGTTAGGAGTTCCTATGGCCACCTCCTGACTTCATCATCAGGACCCTGAACATCATCTAGCACTTTTGCTTGAAAAGACAAATCCAACAAACCCAAATTTGATGAGTTTCCACCGTTTCGTTTANTTTGGGGTAAAAATATTCGAAAAAACCGGATTTCAAAGTCAAAATCCGGATTTTTTTATAGGCTCAAAATCCGGATTTTTCAGATATTTTCGAATTTCGAATAATCCGGATTGCAATCTCTACTAATGAGTCATTTAGTAAATCTTTCCCAGTTTCTAAGATAAATAATACTCAGTATAAGTGATTGTTTGTTATGAAGAAACCAACTTATCTTAAAGATGAACTCATTAATTAACTAGGGCCATTCTGCATATCTTGTTCGTAAACATAATTATTTATTTACAGTCTACAAATACAAATGATCTTACAATTATTATTACTTGTTGATGTTATCCTTATTTAGTTATTTTTTGTATTTTCAAGGGCATGGAAGAATGTTTTTTTCCAAAGTGATTTAATTTGCGAGATTCGAATCTACGACCAGAATCTGATTTATTACGCGAGTCTTCAATCGGTGCACAAAATCAGTTAATATTACGAGCTACATTTAGGTACCTATTTATTAGAATAGTTTATAATTTTTACAATTATTTGTCAGAAAAGAATTAGTATATGACAGCTGGTAGAGATGTAGCTGCTGGTATCATATTGTATATACGAGTTATAACACTGTGTGAGCAATTGAGCACCGGACACCATAATTTTCCTCCAGAAGTCCTCCAGATCGTCCTCGAGGTTTTTTCTCGAGAGCGTAACAGTAGAACAGCCTTGGTTATCTCGCTAGGAATGTGGATTGTGGGTTCGACCAATGGCTGGGTGCTATCAGCCTGTCTGGGCGGCATTCCTGCGCCCGCGCCACGTCCGGCCGAGGAATGTCTGTCCAGCCAGCAACCCGAGCGCGGAAGGAGCTGCGGAAGCGGTCCATGAATTTACGACACACCAAAACGCCTCCAGACTCACCCTATTCAAAACCCAAACTAAACCTTACCACCAATCAATAAAAACCATTTTCGAAACCATCTGCAGCGGACTTATGCATAACTACGTCGACGTGAAACTGTATATCTGTTGCAACGCAAACGTCGCAAGTCGAGAATAATCCAGAAAATTGAGACGACTCTATTTCAGGGGTGTAAAGTCTAAAATCGGAAAGGGATGTCGATGTTCCACATCGCAAACGTTCGCGGGTGTTCCAAGCTGTAGCGCGCAACCGTCGCGGTCGACTGCTGTAGCGTACATCCTGTACATGGTATAATTTTCCAAGTATTTTACTCCATCGACAAAACCCTTTAATTCGCAGCCAACGCCATAGTGGTACGGCTTGTCGATACAACACAAGATAAAATACCAAACAACAATCCCTCTATCACAGATCTATATTTCATAGCGTTGCCTTTGTCATCTCAGTAGGTAGGGTTCTAGGGTTTATCAGGACTTGTCTGATGGCTGATGTCATTTGAACTACGAGTATGACTAAATAGAGTAATAACTAAAAAGTATGTCACAATAACGTGTAACTGGTTTTTTTGTTACCAGAACTTCCCTATCCTACAGTAAGATAGGGATTAGGGTAGAGAACAATCTGTTTGATCTCAAAATGAACAGTTAGCAGTAACATAAGATGTTCAATTTTTTTTTAAACCGGGCCCAATTCAACCCAATAGTTTTCAATTAAAATTTTCAATTGTCTTTAAATTTCTCGAACAATTTACTGAAGGAAAGTTAAAATACCAGTGTGCGTATAAAATTTTCGACACAGGGTTTTGTCAGAGACCTCCCGTGGGGACATTCTCATGGTAGTTCGTCTTTATTTGTAAACTGATGATGGCGTCACAAATTGTCTGCTTATTGATCAAACAATTGAACGGCCCGCATGCCGTGTCAATTGTAAACTGTTATTGGAAATCAATTGACACTGAGTAAATTGACTTGCGAGTTCCATGAATGATGCAGCTCACAGTCTTGCATAAATATTTGTTCAGGCGGGCTGTTTGCCATTACGTCAGTTTCAGCCAAGACGCCTACCGAGTACCGACACAATGATTTACTTACATCAGTTTTTATCATACTACATACCTATTTAGGCATTAGAATTTACAACAATTTGTAATAGCGGGATAGGCATAAAATATTTTGCGTAATTTATTTTATTAAATAACAAAAAAAAGTCCATAAATCCAAAATAATTTTGAGGTAAGCAATATAAGTTTGATGTTAAAACAGATTTTGAACCAAGTGCTTAAATCTATTAAGGTTGGGATTACTTTTATCAGCAGACAAAATGATGCAATTTCATCCACACGCAAAGCTATGTACACTATGTTACATGAAAAATATTTGTACAAGGTTTAGTGAGTAAGTGGAAAATTTGCGTCCCACCAATGTACACAACGGTTGATTCATTCTATTTACAACCATACTGCGTTCAGTTAAGGTGGAGCTGAACTATTTAGCGTGGTTCATACAGGCACTGCGAACTAAGTAGTTAGTGAAAGTGAGGTTGGCGCTTTCTATCCGTCCATTCGCCAAACGCTTCGAAAGTTGCTGCGAAACGCTACCCACTGCATGAATCGATCCCCACTTGTGACAACCCAGCCTTGTTTAAGGTAGGTAACTCACGCATAGATAATGTAACTATTTGTCTAACACGGTACATTATAAGAATCGTATTTAGTAAAGGAAAGCTACGCAGGAACTACTTTGTAAATTAATTTTCAAACATTGTCTTTTAAATTCTTACTGTTCATAATAATATCTGCGGCAGAGTAAGAAGCAAGAGTTGCTTGCTCTCTTATTCTTGGGAATTAAGTTTCAAAACTTCAAGTCTCCTATCACCATTGGTCATTGAGAGCTGGTCCACTATGTTACAGTATATAGTAATCCTTTTACAGCGTTATCGTTTGGTGAAACATCAACAAAATTACAGTCATGTCCCGCCTGCTGTTGTGACGCATTGTAAAGTAATACTTTGGTCTGACTCTGGATAGTTTTATTAGTCATTTTTTATGTATTTTCCATTTGATAAACCGGACAATAATACATTTGTTGGTAACCTTTCACCTTTGGTAACTATCTACATATCTAGTCTAGTCACTCCGTCAGTCTTTCACAACTCGTAAATTCTCATGAAGTAGATAAGTATTAATTCCTTTTACAGTCTTAAAGGAAGGCATCCATTAACTATTTATATTACAAGGATATGGGTAAGTTAGCAATCTAGTAGGTAACTTGATCTAGATGGCTATGACTAAACGACATCATAAAATTAGGCATCATAATTATTAATTATAGCAATGAGTGACCATTTATTCTCTAAAATGAATATCCGTGGCAGTATAGCTTTAATAATATTCTTTGTCATTTTATCCCTGGCCTCATTGGCACCCCCTATCTATGTAACTTTCTTTACCGAAGACCTACGTTGTGAAGAAAACACGCTTTCCCACTTCTATTCGTTTGACGGGAACGGTTCGAAATTGTTAAAGGACGATCTTCTGAATCCTCCTTTTAGTTAAAAGAAATGTGCAGAATAACATACAGGGATCAAAACGATGGTGTGTAAATGGAATTGGGCAAAATTAAATACTTTAAAAAATCCAATGTTTTTCCACGAGCAATGGCAATGATGATTGAACTAGGCTGAGTCTATAAATCTAGATCGTGAAGAATTACTACTACTCTTGATGGTACGTTTACCCCAGTAACTCTAGCTTTCAAAGAACATCATTCATCAGCGGAGCACCACAATAAAAACCTCAGTATCATAATGTATGTACCGTATACAGACTTGCGAAGCCATTCTTCGACAGACAATGTCCATTGTGCACTCCAGAAGGGACGTGTAACAAAATCCTTGCGCGTCGTGTCGTTTGCTAATGCTATGCGTGAGTTGATCCTGCGCAGAAACACGCCTACATTCTCGCACAAAGTGTGGTTTAAAAACCCGTAGATCTACTAAAAGACTAGAAAAATTAAGAAATAGTTGACAAGCGTTTTGCAAACGACAGTACAAGCGATCGGAGAAACTTGATACCGCGAGTGATTGGACAAACAGAAAACGAGGTTGTCGGTCTGCCTGCAGATCACATGGCCAGGCAATTTACGAAACGTGCTGCAAACAATAATGCAGAAGCCATATAAATAGGATGTTATTGTACGAAAAGCACTGCCTTGGAGCTTGGAAGAATCTTATCCTGTAGTTACAAGGAAAATATAATTAAGTAGGTATATAGGTACCTACTTCATACGAAATTGTAAGCCTACCTACGTTATGAAACGACCTTTGCAGAACCGTTGTCAGTCACCGTTTGTTAATAACAACTTCAGTACCTATAAATTACACATTTGACCGAATTCCTTGGCAAATAAGAAACTTTGAAATTTTTAAGTGATATTTTACATTTAAGTAAAATATGGGGGAGGCATAGCAGCTATGTTCGGCAGTGGACGTCCTATGGCTGAAAATGATGATTATGAAGTAAAATATGACCAGTTAAGTCGAGAATTTCAAGAATCGGAACTTGAAGACAACCAAATCTTCATTGCTTGATAAGAGAATTTACGAATTAATTATGTACATAAATGTTTTGTAAATAGACATTCATAACATTGTTTTTTCAAAGAGGACTGCATTAAATAAATTAAACATTGGAAACTTTACGACGCTATTATTGTAGTAGCTCAGAAGAAACCTTATATTCAAAGGGTAAGTAAACCAAGGAGTTCTTTGTCTTACGTTTAAGGAGACGTCAGCGATGCGAACAAACGAGACGTGACCGTTTTTGTCTGCTGTTTCTTATTAGTTTCTAACGTCGTCTCGTCATCGCATCGTTACGAACAAAGACGTGATCTNGAGTCGTTTCCCCAATTGCTTTATCTGAAGCAGCTGTGTATTGTACAGAAGCACATCAAATTGAAGATTGAGGTATCTTATGTCCTTTTAATAGCGGCGCTTTTTCAACATAAATGTGCTGTATTTTGTACTTGTAAATTGTAATAATAAGCATGACGTCACCACGAAATTTGGCAATGGCGGCGCGATGACCTCCAGTCCCCCAATTGCGTAGCGTGACTTCTCGCTGAAACTGCGCAGTCGGATTAACAAAAGTATAGCGCCATAGATGGACCACGTGGACGGTTCAAGAATTCGGACAAAAGCTTTTCAATTGGGGTGAATTTAACGTTAGGTATGTTTTTATGGGGTTTAGCATTGAGTAGCGTTTTAGTTTCACTGTTATGGTTTGCATCTTCTCGTATCTATTCATGAAAATTCATTACGAGTATTCTAGTAATACCAAAGTACAGAATCTACTCTGTAGAATAACCAAGGCTAGAACAATTAAGGCTATCTAACAAAAACAGTGGTGAGCGTGGGAGAAGTATTGTTATGCTAATTAAATATCTATCCGTGTGAAGAACTACAAGTGGGTAGGTACTTCTAGGACGCACTAAGTACAATAGAATGATAGTCCTACAACCTACTCGTACCTAGGAGTATCTTCTAGCTCACGCAATCTTAAAAGACTAAGCATGACAAGCTATTTTATTTTCATAATAATATTAGAGAATCTTCTATACAATTTTAGATTAGAAGTTCATCTATTGTACGAACTGATTACTTTAATGCCACTAACACTCCTCTCAGATTAGTCCGGAATCCGGCTAGTATACGAGTTAGGTTAGGTTAGGTTACAATTAAAAATATTTCTTTATTGCACGCAAATCCCTTGCGCAGTTTTATTATAAAATTAATTATGGAATTTTTATCATAATTTTATTTTTGTTTTTATTTCTTTCAAAAATATGAACTTCTTTAACTTCATCAATCATACTGTATGGTAATGAAACTCTAGTCCCAAACTAAGATTAGTGCAGTGAAGATAGAAGTGCCTATACAAAGGTACTACAGACTCAGTTGCAGGATCTACTTATTGAACTCAATTATCCGCTCACATCCGCGTGTCGGACTTTATCGTGATAATCTACCTCCAACTTATAGGGAAGGGATCGTTGAGTCAGAGCCATGCCCCACATACCATAGCACCATCCGTTCGATTCTGACGTTTACACCAAAATAGACCCAAACTCTGGGTGATAGACACCCAATTCGAATGTCGGAAATCTTCCAAAGAGCCGTTGTTTCATAGTTCTCGCGATCTGTAATGTCTAGCAGATGCTTTATGGTTCTTGCAATAGTTAAAATTGGTGATGGTTGCATCAAATATTTTGGAAATGAGGGTAGACGCAACAAAAATTGGCAGTAGGTATGCGTTGCTATGTTCAGACGGCTTCTGTCATCTGTCACAGTTTTATCTTGTCGTGTCGTTGTCATAAATGAAATTGTCATATTTATGTGTAATTTTTGCAACGTAAAGAAAAGCTGTTTTGATAATTTTGAGATTTATGAGATACAGTCTAATCTTTTTAAGTTATAACTAGTGCTTTAGAGCATTTCCTGATGAATCTGTGAGTCGTCATGAAACTGATTATAACCCTTCACACGGTGAATACAGAAGTAAGTACCAATAGAACAACTTTATCACTACAATGGATTTGCGGGGAGAATTCAAGTAAGCCTAGGCGCAGACCACCGAATTTTAGTTGGCCGATAAATTATTGGACCCGATTCTAATTTGTGTGAAGAATCTGTCGATACCAAATCGGTGTAATATGCACACTTTCATACATCCCCATATTGGTCAACAGCCCGACCCAACTATCGGTCAACTAAAAGTCGGTGGTAATGCGCCTAGACTAAAGGCCACCATCTACAGTTGTTACGGCGTAATAAAATAAATGAAATTGCTGTCTGGAAACTTTTCTTGTTGCCATGCAGCATGCTTGCAGTACAAAATGTGGAATGTTTGTAAAGGGCGCCAACGACACAATGGGTGTTATTAGACGCGACCTTCAGGGCCCAGGAATCTTCTGTTGTTTCAAAAGTGCTATTTTCTAAGAATCGTGCTGCACGCGTGCACCACGCACTTTTTTTTATAAAATGATGAAGCAGATACGAATCCGTATCAAACTGTTTGATACTTTAACCAATTTTATTGTGGATCTTTATCGTCTAGAAATGAATGTGGCATAAAATATGTAGGTAATTTAAGTTTATTATAACAGTAGTCAGCACGCACAAAATTTACACAATTTAAATTCAATAGTTTATGAAGTTCTGAAGGTTCCTCTACGTACAGGATTTTCTTTAAACACGCCTAGTTTGCTAAAATAAATAAGAAAAATTAGGTTTAGATGCTTTCATAATTTTAATAACTTCATAACAAACAAATGTATCACTCAAAAAAGACATATTGTTTAGTTCGTAGTTCGTAGTTACTACACTACGGTAGGTACATTGCGCTCGTAGTACTTAGACTACGAAATACTAATACTACCTACGCTACGCCATTGAATTTACATTTTATTTTAATTTTACTATTTTTATTTTTAAGTTTAAAAAAATATAACAACGTTCAAATATCAATTCCAAACCGTCGCACTATAAATTCCAATGCCTTCTTAGCGCCAGCCTACCTGGGTGTAAAAAAACCATTCTGGCTGTAGGCCCGAGTCGGCTCTTTTGAGATAATTTATAAGGCTGTACCTTTCTTAGAATTACGAAATCTCGCCGAGATATTCCGAGCCCAACTCGCAGCTTCAGGGAATGGAATGTAACGGATTTGGATAGGAAAAAATAGTGCATTGTGTCTTGTACTATTGTGATACGTTTTCGTAACGTTTTCTAATTTAAAAATGAATAAATTCCATGACACGCATGCGACGGTATTCTCAGTTACTTAATTGAACAGATGACTGTTGGGAAATTAGACTACTAAAATATTTTATTTGAAATAAGTACTTATTATGAGTTAGTTATTGCACCCATCTGCACCGCCCTAATAACGTCTGTTGAAGTAATGTTAGTACAATAAATCTACTTTAAAATAATTTTAAATGGATATGTGATAAGAAAATTAAAATAACCTAATTGCAATAAGATTACCTACTGAGTAAATTATTTAGGGTTCGGACAGAAAGTTGAAAAACATAAATGATTTTATCATACTTTACAGCAGTTCATGTAGGTACCTATCTACCAGACCCAGACCGGTTGGCCGGCGATTGACCTTTGAAAATATTTTTCCTTTGGCAATCGACCTGAAAAAAAAGCATGAAACTCCCAAGGGCAATGTAAAAACCACCGCTTCTTTTCATCTCGAAGAATCGACTAAAATACGAATAAAAGTTCCAAAAAGGCTGTATGCTAGCGCTGTGCTTTCCTATAGGAGTAGCACCGCCCATAAAGTTTAAAAATCGGGATTTGGTTCTTATGGTATGGGCATAAGAGCTGTGGAAAGGCGAATGTGGTGGTTAACTGCAAGTGGTCCAGTCTCTCATCGAAGTTCTGGGAAAAGCAGGCCGGCCGCATACCACGCCGCGCGCTGCGATTGGGCCGTCCGCAGCTTGCACCGGCGGCGTCAAAGAGCGCGCGCCACAGAACCGTCTCGTTGGATGCACTTTCTTTGCATCAGTTGGTGCCTATCTCCAGATCTGTAAGACAAAAAATAGCGGTGCACTCATCTGCGCTCATATTTCGAACTATCTCTAAATTAGCTTAGATACGCGCGTTTTGTAGTAGCCTCGTAGCTACGGCCTACGAGAAACTTTTGGACGTAAGCAATTCTTGAATAAACTTAATTTAGTTCCTCGTACAGTATAGATTTCTGTAAAATTACACCCGCATTTTTGATTGTAGAATAGGTACCCTGGTTTGCTTTACAACAGCACAGTAAATAGACAGGTAAGTAATCATGGAAGTCAACCATACTACAGACAGAAATACAGAAACATCTGCTACAACTCTTCTTCGAGTCAATAAATTCAAAAATACCTACTTACTTTTGAATTTATTGACTCGAAGAAGTCGTTATACAGGGTGTTTGGCGCATCGTGTGCCAAAATGATTTGGCGGATAGAATGGGTCATTTCTAGAGAATACAATCCCGGGATCCCGATTCCCGGGATCCCGGGATCCCGACCCTTTTCTGATCCCGAAAATCCCGGGACTGTATTTGGCTAATCCCGGTATTTTCGGGATCAGTGATGTTCTTGATACGGCAATTGCCGTAATATACGGCATTCAGGCATCTTAGGCACCATAAATACGGTATACGGCAGCTCTTTCATTACCGTATCAAAATATACGGCAATTGATTAATGTAGAGTTTTTCATGAGTTTTAGTAAACAAAAAAAAATATTTCGTCTAATGGAACGCACCAAATTGTAAATCATAGATGAAGTAGAAGCGCCATGAAAAGAAACGTCAACAGAATTCAACCAAATGCAACCTTATCCCGAGATATTAATGTCTAAAATCGTTAGTTCCTCATTTTGGTAGATTTTTCACTTTTATTCGGGTAGGTTCTAGGACTAAACTATTCAAAACCTTTAAAAGTGAAGAATAAAATAAGTAAGTTTAAAAGTAGTTTACGTACTTATAGTACATAATACATCAACATTTTTTTTTAATTTTAACCTTCCAAGTAAGCATGTTGTACAATACGGCAATTTTTCTAAGTTTTCCTTAAAAATCCGGCAATTTTAGAATTAGAATACGGCAACCCTAAATTTGTCAGGAACAACACTGTTCGGGATTGATATAAACAAGTCTATTTTGCATTCTACGATCCGTTGCGCCTTGACTATGACCTTGCCTAGATTCTACCTTAGCTTAAAATTATACAGGCGTGTGTATTGTGTGGCTGGCATACATTTAGTATGGAGGCTGGCATACATTTAGTATTGAATTTTCGGATAGATCCAGTTAATTCTGTAACCTATTACTGATATCGTTTGAAAAAGCTCGTGAAGCACTTTTAGAATCAGTAACCAGTTTTTCGATATCTTGTATAGTTTAGAAATAATCGAGTGAGATCACTTATCGTTTCCACCCTGTATAACGATAAAAACAAATCTAAGGTACGATACGGATACGGACTATACAGGTTCGGCCCTAGTAATATCTTTTTCGTAGACCTTAGACAGGATCACAACTTGAGCTAATGCCACAAACCTCCCAACCCCAATTGACTCTAAAGGAAAAGTTGCAGCTTAAAATTGATAAGAGTATGAAATGCCCAGATCCTGAAGTACAACTACAAAGTGAATCGGGCTTGACAAATAGTATCAGACGTGAAATGAGCCTGTTTGAAAATGGCGGAGTTCGTGGATGGATATCACTTAGAATTAGCATATAAGTATCTATTCTTTACCTCCAACGAGTGTAGAACCCGAGCGAGTGTTTTCAGCTGCTGCTTTTGTTGGAAATAAATTACGAAGCAGGCTATATTGGATGCTTTGATATTTCTAAGATTCTATTTCCGAAATTCTAAATAGTGCTTTTGATTTGTATATTTTTTTTATTTTATTTTGGTATTATTGCAACTAACAATATTTAAAACATCTTTTGAGAAAGTATACCACATAAGGCTGATCCCGGGATAGTCCCGGGATCCCGGGATTACCTATCAAAAATCCCGTAATCCCGGGATTGAAAAACATGCTCGGGATTGTATTCTCTAGTCATTTCCTATATTTTCNCTGAGAATGGCCGATTTCGAACTATCTCTAAATTAGCTTAGATACGCGCGTTTTGTAGTAGCCTCGTAGCTACGGCCTACGAGAAACTTTTGGACGTAAGCAATTCTTGAAAAAACTGAATTTAGTTCCTCGTAAAGTACTTAATCTTATAGATTTTTGTAAAATTGCACCCGCATTCTTGATTGTAGAATGCCCTGGTTTGCTTTACAACAGCACAGTAAATAGACAGGTAATCATGGAAGTCAACCATACTACAGACAGAAAATATGCAGAAACATCTGCTACAACTCTTCGAGTCAATAAATTCAAGAATACCTACTTACTTACTATTGCATTGATTGGAACATAGCAACGGATTCAAATTTTTGAACCAAAGGTGGTTTCATCCGCTTACCCTTGGGCTGCGGTTATCATCTGTTCTGTTAAAATACCATACTCTGTGGCATTGTTAAAAGTCACGATGTGAGCGCTGCAGGCTCCGCTCGGCGAGCGGAGTTCATTCATTAAAATACATGCATTTATTACTTGGCTCTTGCGTCGGGCTGGGTGAGCGCCGCCCTATCCTATTACAATACCAATTCATAAATTAGGAAGGACACTTTATTCATGCACGTTTAAGTAATTGTGCGATGTTTTTTTTTCATATATTTACTTTTCTTGAAATTAAAATTGTTAATTTTGCCATTTTCATATTATTTTTTTTAAATATTTAATTTATTATGTAGTTCGAGGAAGGTTGGGCACTTCATATTTAGTGACTTCCTTAGAATCAGATAATGTTCTATCTTTTAATCTAAAGATAATTCACTTACAGACAGAAAGACCTCTTGAGACTTGAGAGACAAACTGCACTGAGCAGGCAGTGTCTGGTAGTCTGTCCTCCTATACATAGTTGTTCAATTAACAAATAAAATAAAAAATGATTTTATGATGCTTACTTCTTCGGCAAAGTAGGAAATAACAGCTTGGTTGTAACTTATCAAAATTATTTTGACTGAAATGGTTGATTGCGGTGCAGATCTCTTTGAATTAAGTTCAGTGAGGGGGTGAAACCGGGGCGAAGCGCAAGGGATGAGGTCGACAGCTGTTTAGCACGTGGAGGGGCAGATGCGCCGCCCGCGCACGGGCAAGCTGCGCGTGCACCTGCGCAACGCCAAACTTTATTTTTTTAATATTACCTCCATCATGGCCACACAAGACATGATCACCATCTGCCTTATATTTTTTACATTTCCTGTATTTATAAAAGATTCCAAAGAAATCGTTTATAAATAGGTACTCTTGATGGAACTGGATGCTAAGAATGTGTAAATTTACAAGTAACAGCTTTTCTCTGTGCTTCCAGGTCGTTGCCGTTTGATACATCCATACAATAGTAAGTATCTAGGTAGGTACCTACCTACTTATTGCTTAATTTGTCCTTAGTAATTATCAGTAGGGATAAGCATAGGCACCTAATTCAGATGTTATTATCAAAGTAAATAGATAAGTTGATAAAATCACTCTGGCTTTTGAGGTAGCTTGCTAGCACATCATTCACTTCGTGCGAACATTAGGATTATTCAGGGTTATTGTTTGTTAATAAAAATTATTAATGAGAGGACGCACATGTGCTAATTTATGTGTCGCGTCAGATTTATCAGTTGAGTAGCGCTTTATTTACATTTTATGTAGGTAAGTATAGCTCTACTTACTATCTGTAAATATCTATCTAGACAGACTGTTTCATTGCTTCAATACTGCTCCGCGCGAGTTCACAGCTACACGTATTAATAACTTTATCAATAAATTAATAATGTATTATTATTTCTATTTGCATTTTACATATTTCTTGGCTTTCGCGGTTTGCGTTTAACCAAAACGGAGTGAACTAGAAAATTGGCTTAATGTTGTGTTTGTGTTACCTTGTTCCTGTGCCGTGTTTTATTCAGTCAGTGAAAAAAAAGAAAGTCAAAAAATTATAATTTTCCACCTTAGTTTTCCACCCACAGATATGTGTTTCCACCATTTTCAACGAATGAACGAGGTTGGCCTACATAAATTTTGAGAAAAACTAATTAATAATTAATTTTATTTCAGATACAAAATGGGTGTATCAAGCTTCATATGTGGATAATTTTGTCGAATGGAGGGAAAAAGTTCTACGCTCAAAAATGAAACGGAAAATGCAGATCCCGGCCACTCGTCACGTAAGAAAATGTTTCTATATAATTTACTACAACGTACTTAGTATGGAATATAAAAAATATCTATAAAAATAATATATTCTTTAAAAATTTCGAAATAATCACGTGAGTGAGCTTATGCTTAGTACATTTTTAGGGGCGACAAAAAAGGGGTATTATTTTACACACACAACTGCGAACAGCTGATACAAGAACTACCATCGGGTATCCCTATAAACTCATATTTCGTAAGACACTAGAATGAAAATCGTATAACGTACTATCGTAGTATGTAGTAAGCGTAAAATTTTTAGCGCAGGCGCTAGAGAAGTGTTGCTATACGAGCAGAGTGCGTAGGTACTAATTGTGTAAAAAAATACATCAAAATTACCAAGTCCTAATGTAAAGTATATTTTTCTTAATTATTAATATTTGAATTGAATCAAAAGAATTTGAGGGACATTAGAATTGTTTTTGTTTCATAACTATACCCTGGGCCTATCCCCATACAAAATGCCACGCAATTTACTATATAGGTACAAAATTGAAAATGTATAATGTATTTTTTTGGCTACAACAACACTATGCGGTAAATAAAATAAATCGGTATACCTTGATTGATAGGTACTTGTGCTTGTAGCTAGTTAGTTAAAAACAATTCCTATAATTAAGATAAAAATCTCGACGTCACAGCTTTTATCAGTGTCGTAGGTAGATCACGATATCAAAGCGAACACGTAATAAAAAAAGATAAACAGTGTAGTATTTATGAGCATGCGACTGGCAACCCAGTCAGATAGCGCCGTCGCGTTCACTCACTCGCTCGGTTCGAAATCGTTTGTTCTGCCACTGTTCGTTCGTGGCTCGCTTTAGTTAGTCAGTCGTCACGTGACGTAATAGTCGGATTGTGTCGTCGTTGACTTGACTCAGTGNACAGACTTGACTCAGTGTTTCTGTTTGTAGACGTAGCACAGAACGTTAGTTGCGAGTTTCGCGCTCATGACGGAGTGTTGTGTTGTGTTCCAAGTTCCTGAATACAAATAAGAGTGAAGTGAGAACCAGACATAGAAATAACTATAGTGTCATTGGATTGGATGTGGTTCATTATTCTTCAGTGAATAAAGAAGTTTGCAATATAATGGAATCATTAATAGGTAAACCTCTTGTTTTCTTTTCCATATGTTTAGCGATGCCGACGTCAAGATAGGGATGTGGGACGAGTCTAATCTAAAGTGTCGATACGTCATGTTTATCGTATCGATATTTTTTCATGATTAATGTAATATTATGTCTTGTGGGTAGATGATTTTTCATAAATAAAAGCAGGTAATTAGATATTAAAAATGCCATTATTTTGTAGGAATACTTCAATAATATTTTGGATTTTAATAATGAAATCATACAAAAGATCTAGTATACTATAAGATCTATGTACTTTTATATTCACATGGTTAAATTGAAGCATACTACCTAATAATTTTCATAATTACATACAGTAGAACGCCGACTATCCGAATTAATTGGGACCGGGGCTGATTCGGATAATCGAAAATTCGGATAATCGAACATAGGAAAAAACGAACTGTCACACATAGAATAAACTTTAATAAGTTTAAAAAACAGATATATTTCTACTGAGCGTTATTGTAGAACTGCTACAATAACGTTCAGTTGAAATATATCAGAGTTTCATCAAAACAAATCAAAAATTACTAGGTTTTAATTTTTTATTTTACGCTTAGGACTGATTCGGATAATTGGCGATTCGGTTAATCGGCGTTCGGATAATCGGCGTTCTACTGTATGATATTTTCTTGATTAGGTGTTTTGATCAGGCGTTAGTATTTTCATTGCATGGTAAGTTACTTGTTTTTAAATATTTTAAGGCACATGCAGTGACTTGGAAACATTTCACACTTCTGGTCTTAAACAAACCAGTCAAACATTTGAATGTTAGGGAAAACATTCAATACAACACAAACAGTTTTTATAGCGATGACTGCTAATTTGGCCTTGGTATATTTCAAACCCACAAGCGCCTCTAGCTAGTTTGGAGTTTTGACCTTTGCTAGATGTAGCAACTAGTCAAGGTCCAAAAAAACTTGTGTGTATTGAGTATCGAACATATTAATAATGAAATATTAACCATAACAACATGTTTTATCTTTATTTACATTGTTATGGCAGACCCATTATAGGGCTGATAATGTGAATAATTAATTTTAATGGTGATTCAACTCATTATGTTCTTTTCCTGCAATAATCATTGCAGAGTTTGTAATAACCTACCGAGAACTGTATAGCTTTGTGAGGATGTTGCATTAGTTGAGGACTGCTAGCGCCATCTATCGATTGGCAGGCAACTGAAACAGCACAAAGTGTTTACATTTAATTAATTATTTTTATCATCATTTGGTTTCTTCTCATACGATTCTGATGTTGGGTAGCACTACAGTAACCTTAGCTACATGGCCAGCTTTAAATGCAGAATATTATTTTTTAAAGTAGGTGCCCTGTGATTTTGTTACCTATTCTTTTTTTTTCTTGTCAATGTCAAAAACATCTTGCGCCACAGACCAGCAAACTAGCTTGTCATAACGCAGTCCGATTTAGACATTTGCAATAAATTCAAGTAACTACTCATAATGTTCCATTTATTCATGTTATTTAAATAACAATAAATGTAGAATACTCGTCGCCAATTGTACGACACGATATTTCTTATCATGGCATTATTTATTATTATCTATTTTATGGGATATAGATAAGAATATACTCATTCAATACCTATTCGCGTACCAATATCACGACGATTTGGTCACGAGAAAAAATAATAAGAATAATATCGTGCCATTAATTCTAGTAGGGTTTTAGTATGCAGGGATATTATTCCACACGCTAAGGGTAGATACCTATGTTAAACTTTTACGGCTCATGCTATCAGTGTGCTGTTTAATTAATGGGCAAGATAAAAGGCCGACAGAAAAAACTTTCGTCCGTCTATTATCAGCCCTTTTCGGTATGAATGCGCTCCATCTGGCGGATGCCTGCTTCCGTTGACACCGTTTCCGGGCTGTACACATTAAGTTTATTTTTTCAGCCTTCATTATGAGTGAACCCACAGTTTGTTTATGTTAAACCAACAAGCACTAAATTCATTCAGAGATTCTTTGTTACTGGGTCGCGTTGGGTTGTCTTGTAAACTTCCCCTCCAAAGAAAACTTACGAAGTTCAATAAGGCATTAGTTCCAGTAAATTGTCTGTTTCAGCCTCATTATTTCACACAGGCAGCAGTCTAGCGCGTAGGCGCTACAGGCGAGGCATTGGAATTCGAAAGCCGAGACCACCCATAAGTATGAGAACACCGCTCCTTCCCCTTCCCACGCTGCTTGCACTCGTGGCGCCGCCTCTTGCCGCTCTCTTAAAGCACTTTGCTGAATTTCATTTGCCCTTTGTGGTAAAAAAACCCATAACGATAAAAAAATGTTTTTGTTTCAACATAGTTCGTAAAGACCCTTATCTCTAGATGAATAAACCCCTTATCGTAGATAAGCGCCCGATTTATCTAAGTAACTTTTGGGAAGTCATTAATCGAAAATGTTCTAATTTTCATTTGAAACAAACTTTCCCATTGGCTTCCAATCCCATCAAATTCTGACGCTTTAAACTAGAAATAAATAATGCCCAAATGTAATGACCATGTACTTACTAGCCCGCATTCCATGCAACTACTTTCGTCTACTTTTTATTTGGTCTTAGGCCCGCCCAGCAGTACCGCCACATTCCATAGGCCCTTTTTTACGCTGTGTGGTCGCGGTTTCCGCTGAAGACGGCAACGTCGCGTCTCAGATATGAATGAAATCCGGTCGGTGGTGAGCGGTGTGGCAACGTCGCCTCAGACGCTTGCCTGATTGAGAACTACATCTCTCCCGCGTCGCCCCTTAGCCCTCTTAGCTCATTTATAGAATATTCATACATGTATAGTCGACTACCCGTATCGCGGTGGTCTATACTTAATTTAAACACTCTGTCAACACGTGATGTCTATTAAATTTTCATAGTTTTTATAAAAAATATTTTACCCTTACCTTTAGTCTGGTTTCTTGAGGTAAATGACATTCATGCATCGCTAAGTGTCATTTAGGCTATCATGGATGTGTAAAATGTGGTAGGCCTAAAATATACTTACCAATGATAAGTTTGTACAAAATGTAATAATAATCAGGGTCGCAACGTCACAGCTGGGCACCCCACATAGGCAATTTTCAACCCTCTTTAAAACTACGCACGCATGCGCAGTGGGGTAGTCATTGCAGTCACCGCCAGCCAGACGATACAACAAACGAGTAGCCAGCGATGCTTGAATCCAGTCGAACGCCATTTATACATTCTGTAAAATATAAAGTTTTTTTTCAAGTAGTGAGTTCGTCGCCATGTGCAGTTGTGCTACCTAAATTAAGTGTGCTACCTTCATCAAAATGCCTCTACTAGTTGATCGCAGTAACATAAGTGGTAAATATCGATCGGTTTGTTTATCAGAGGCCATTACCCCAGAATGTACGAGTAGCATTGTGTGTGTAGGCCTATTCCAATTACAATTCCTGACTGCTGCAAACAATTTATGCCTTTCTAATCACACATTTTGATCAGTGTAGATATACCACAAGTGAGATCTAATTACTTCATTTATTAAAACGTTCAAAAATACATTCCGAATTAGCATACCTATACTTGTTTTCTTCTTAATTGTAATTAAACGTGGTGTTTCGATTCAAACGATTTCAGTAATATCATCTTATCTAAATTGCAGAAACCTGAAATTCAAAATCATGAGTTTGCAAAAATCGTGTGCGGACAGAAACAGGGTGGGAGATAAAAAAAAATTGATTGTGGCCGAGTGCATGCGCACTGCTGAGTTCACGTAGAGGGGCAGGGAGGGCGCGGGACGAACCGGTGGGAATGGAATGCCATGACGCAGCCAGGCCGACCGGCCGAGGACTTGTTGTTATGTGAAACTGTTTTTGAACGCACACTCGCTCGTTTCTATGTTCTGCAGCTATAGAAACTTGCAATTTTATACCTCTACCCACAAATGCGATTGCTGGTGTATTATCATCACAGCATTTGACACCTAAACTGTAAACAGAGCGGCATTTCATAATTTGATACCCAATAACTTATTATATATGCTCTTAGATTTTGTACTATGCATAACTTATTGACTACGTCTTCATAAATATATTTAGAATTTAGATCCTCACTCGCCTCATGTCAGTTATATTCCAAATGACAAAAACTAACAAAATTATTTCTTTCTTTGCAGTGGCAAACAACAGTGCAACCTCACCATTGGCGACGCAAGTGATGACACAACTGTTCCTGAACAAAAATATACCGCCGCCACCATCCCCTGTTCCTTCCGACGACAAGACTGATAATCGCGATACGTTTTTATTCTCCGATGCCGATTTACGCCATGAAGATGAGCGACTGAAGACCTTTGATAAATGGCCCCTTACTTTTTTGTCACCTGATCAGCTTGCGCGCAATGGTTTCTACTACCTTGGACGCGGCGATGAGGTACGATGTGCTTTTTGTAAGGTGGAAATTATGCGATGGGAAGTGGGAGATGATCCCGCAATAGATCATAAGCGTTGGTCCCCGTCATGTCCGCTGGTGAGGAAACAAAGTGCCTCCAGCAATGGTACTGTCGACTCAGCCCCGACCTCCGGTCGAGACGAGTGTGGAGTGCACATACCGCCAGCCTCCAACGCGTCCGTTCGCATGCCCGGCCCTGTTCACCCTCACTACGCATCCGAATCGGCACGCCTACGCAGCTTCCAAGACTGGCCTAGATGCATGCGACAGAAACCAGAGGACTTAGCAGCGGCTGGTTTCTTTTACACCGGTCAAGGCGATAAAACTAAATGTTTCTATTGTGATGGCGGTCTAAAGGACTGGGAAAATGACGACGTACCATGGGAACAGCATGCAAGATGGTTCGACCGATGCGCCTACGTCCAGCTCGTGAAAGGTCGAGAATACGTTCAAAAGGTTTTAACCGAAGCCTGTCTCATACCCGCCCCGAAAGAAGAGCCTGCACCAGTGGAAGCTACCACAATAGAGAAACCTGCAGTGATAGAAAAAGAAAAAGAAGATGATAATAATACGATAGACGACTCTAAAGTATGTAAGATATGTTATGTTGAAGAGCGTAATGTTGTCTTTGTCCCGTGCGGCCACGTAGTAGCGTGTGCGAAATGCGCGCTGTCGACCAACAAGTGCCCCATGTGCAGAAGGACGTTCCGGGATGCAGTGCGTCTATATTTTTCGTGATGAGAAAAACCAGACTGTGACCGTATGCGACTATAGCCGTATGCTAGTCACTGAAAGCCCTGATACGTGCTGAAACCACTTGTCTGCGGGGCTACTCCGTGAGGCGGGGTCCATCTATGTGCTTTGGGCGAGAGCGAGACTGGGTCCAAAACACGGAAATTAACGCGATGCGGAGTAGGCCTGCTACAGTGTTCAACCTATGTAAAGCTTATTACAAATCAATAACATTTGACCAAAAATACCTGTGTCAAAATATCCGTATGTTATAAGAAATTAGAAATGACAGATTGACCTTTCATAACATTGAAGCTCATTTAATTTTAAAGCATACATAGTTCACCAAAAAGATGATTTGTAATGTGCACCAGGGCAGCGCTTAAAATTGATAAAATGGTCGCAAAAATAAGAAACTTTAATTGTAACAATTTTAAATTATTTATCGCTTAAAAATTCTAATGACATACATGTATATATAAAATATTATGTAATAATGTAAATATTTTAGCATATCCAATTAATTTGTCTTATCGACGTAATACAAAGCCATAGGTTGTTGTTTTAAATGGAGTAAATCTAAGATTTATTCCTTAAGGTATTTTCAGTTACTTTCATTGTTATTTTGCTAATATTTAGATTTTTTAATTTATTATTACATATATTATGTACTAGAAAATACCATTCCACTTGATCAAGAAACACGAAATCCTACTTACTGCAACATTCTTTAAACCATCCATGTGTACATGTGTAAGCTTTAAAAGTTGAAATAAAGAGATATGTAAGGTTACTAAGGTGAAATAAAAAAATAAATTATTATGGCTAGTAACATAAGGGTGTAGAATATCGTGCGGATTTCATCGTGGACGCGGTATTGTCCCGCATACGTGACATCTGCAAGTGCCCTTTTCATACAAGTACTATATTTCTTGTAATGCGTGGAATACGCACGCGGGACAATAAATACCTACTTGTATGAAAAAAAGGACACTTGGGTGTCACGTATGCGGGGAAATCCCGCGTCCGCGATAAAATCCGCACGATATTAAAAACACCCTAATATGTAGGATCAAAAAATTACAAGAAATAAATCATTGTCATTGAGAAGACCAATCTTTGTATGCAGAAATGCATTAAATTTTTCCACATTTTTACAATGGCAATTATTTGTACAGTGAATTTCTCAACTGTTTCCACTTTTTATTAGTGTTTATTAATCTACATGGGTTAATACATTAAAAATGAAAATGAAATTAATGTATCATGAATACTGATTTCGGAGTAAACTATGAAATTTGGGTCTTTTATGGAATGACCATTAAGACATTTTCATAGTAAAAATTTTGATTAAATATTAACATTTTGGGAATTAGTTACATAAATAAAGATTTATGTATGAATAGTAATATCGTTAGTTTTTAATCAAATAATGTATTAATAAAGAGATGCAAACATTAATAAAAATGGCGTATAATGGTTATTTTCAATAACTATATTGAAAATACTTGTATTGTAAAAATGTGAAAAACCGTGTATTTATAAAACTGTGTTTTTCTGGATGACAATGATTTCTAAGATTTTTTTAAATTTACATTATCATTATGTTACCTATATAATATAGTGATTATTATTTTTTATTTTATCCTAGTATACCTTGAAAGTTCTTCATTTTCAACTTATCAAGCTTGTCATGGGAATATTTTAAAGAAAAAATACTTAAATCTTTAAAATATTGAGAAAGAATCCTGATTGGTTAAAATAATACAAATTAATATCAATGCATCTTAATTTACTTCATTTTCAACACAAATATTTTAGGTAAGTAAGTAGTTTTTCAGAAAATTGTGAATGACTAATTTCAATACATATAGGCAATATTTTCGTGATATCAGATAAAAGTAGATACATGGGGAAGAAATTGCATTTAGAATATCTATAAAATTTCCGAGTCATATTTATTTTATTGTTTTCCATGGTCATTTTAATAAAATTGTAATCATGTATGTGTATGTATTTAAGTATGTAGTATTTTTATCCGTTATCTAGTCACCACAGTGCAGGCTTTGCTTAGTTTTGGGGCTAGGTAATTGGTATATTTGTGGAAATCATTTATTTATTTAAGTATTTTATTCATAAACAGCCTGTTCATATCATGTAACATAAGACAAATAATGACACCATCATCATCACCTAATGTATTATTTTAAACCGAAATTAATTAATAAAAGAATGTATATGTAAATTAAAGTCCCTTTAAATATTCAAATTGTTGATGTTAAATAATAAAACAATTAATTTAAATTTGATTTTTATTGCATTAACCTTTACTAAGGCAATACCTTTATTTTACATTGGGAAATGCTGCGTAGTGCATACCCACTGGCTGATGGGTTAATTATGTGGGACTCTCCCCGCCAGAAGGGCGGGGCCTACCCATTAAAACCAGATAATGTCGGACGATGAAGGTCCACACCAGCGCGAATTATCCTAACTTGGACTTCTCACAGTATGGCTCTCCGACTTTGAGGGGTCGACCAATACCCTCCTCCGGTTGTTTTTATAGGTTTTCTCCTCGCGGCCCTGGTTAAATAGGATGCCCGGCCTGTGATAACGGGTTACTCCATGCCGCTGCTCAGTAGACTGCTATACAGGGTGGAAACGTTAAGTGACCTCACTCGATTATTTCTAAACTATACAAGATATCGAAAAATTGATTACTGATTCTGAAAGTGCTTTAGAAGCTCTTTCAAACGGTAGCAATAATAGGTTACAAAATAAACTGGATCTATCCGAAAATTCAATGTTTCCAGCTTCCATACATTTAGTAAAACCACATAATATTAAAAACTATACAAGATATTCAAATACTGATTACTGATCCTAAAAGTGCTTCACGAGCTCTATCCAAAGGTACCAATAAAATGTTACAAAATAAACAGGATCCATTCAAAAAGTCAATGTTTCCTGCTTCCATACATTTAGTACAGCCACAGTCATGGCACTCATGTCTTGTTAATATTATAGCAAGTAAAGCCTAAAACCAATGTTTTCCAAGAACAATTTTAAAAAGAATGCAATTTACGAGTTAATTTTAAGTGTTTATTATTTAATAAAAAAAAATACTTTTGTTATTGTTTGGCTGGCATACATTTAGTATGGAGGCTGAAAACATGAAATTTTCGGATAGATCCAGTTAATTCTGTAACCTAATATTGGTACCGTTGGATAGAGCTTGTGAAGTACTTTCAGGATTAGTAAACAGTTTTTCGATATCTTGTTTAGTTTAGAAATAATCGAATGAGATCACTTATCGTTTCCACCCTGTATAAGTACCAAGTGCAGCCTTCCAAAAGAATTGAGCCCGGGCAACCGGACTATTAGGCCTTTATAGGGCCTTATTTGGACTATTGGGTCTAGTGGCCAACTTTTTGAGTTTACTCCAATAACTATTTGCTTAGCCGATAGAGGAAAAATATCCTCTTGTAGATTAAATACATACTATTCGCGTTAGTGGTCATTGACCTTTTTTCTCTCATTTTAACAGTCCCTTTGTAAGTGACGGGTAGGTACGAAAGCTACGTGTGCAGTCGACCTAACTTCGGCTATATTCTGAGCAACAAGATAATGTTATCGATTAGATATAGGATGATACGTGACATTATCAAAAATCGATATAATGCCACGATAAGATTTGGTATCGCGTCCTTTATGTAAGCCCGGCAGAAGGATGTTTAGTATAGAGGTGTTTTAAATGTTAATAAGAATAGACTCATTATGTGACTAGCAGTTATTTAAAAACCCATGATTTATATTACCAACCAACCCCTCTTCCCATGGGTGTCGCAAAAAGGCGACTACGCCGACTACTGGATACAATATGCGAACAACCAGTCTGGTCAGGGCAGGTAGGCCCAATTTACTATTTGTCTCTGATAAATTAATTAGCAAGGATCGAACTCTGCTGGAGAGGAGAGCTGGCGATTCGGGTGTGCTCCGGCAGTGAAAATGTCAATAGCAATTCACGAAAACCAACGTTGCGGGTCAAATCCTGTGAGGCGCTTACTGTTTTGGCATTTTATTCTTAAAATTAAATGATGGTTGGGTTAGTAAGCAATTGAAAGCAAAATGCGGGTTTAGTTACACAATTGATTTTATTTTAATGCTTACATAATAATTACGCCATTATGGACTGGACATACTTGTTGTTTTGTTGCATCAAGTCGTGCTTCAGTTTCCCTATCGCTTCTGCAAGGGTGTCGTCTGACGGCGTCGACTCTTCTAAACGTTTGCATTTCTTCAAAAAATCTTGTATGAGATTCTGACCTTCTGAAACCTCTTGGGATTTAATAGAAGTTTCAGCTTCAAACATGTTCGTTTCGAGCTGAGCTTGCTTCTCTTCAGCATACTGAAACAAAAGAGAAAGATGTTTAGGTGTGTAATGATTTATGGAGATGTACAGTACAGTCGACAGCACATTGAGACGTCGACGACGGAAAGTCGCTCTTATCACAACTATATAACATGCTACATTGTTTATGTTGATGTGCTGTCTTAATACAAAACTACACTAGCAGCTGCTGATCAGCGACGGCTGACGGCGGTCTCGGCCTGCGAGAGTTACTGATGACCGATTGCAGCGGTATAGTCCGTTACCTCAATGACAGAGTCCGGGAGGTCAGCAAGCCTAGCCACGTGGAGTCCCAACGAGTGCGTAGCGGGCCCCGGCACTATCTTGTGCAGCAGGATCAGTGGCTGATGACTGATTATTTCGGTATAGTCCGTTACCTCGATGTTAGAGTCCGGGAGGTCAGCAAGCCTAGCCACGTGGAGTCCCAGCGAGTGTGTAGCGGGCCCCGGCGCTATCTTGTGCAGCAGGATCAGTTGCTGATCAGCTACGGCGGCGTCAGCATGCTAATTTCTGGTGACTATTGGTTGTTCTCGTCAGCTGGTGACTATTAGTTGTTGCTGTATTACCTCAATGATCGAGTCCGGGAGGTCAGCAAGCCTAGCCACGTGGAGTCCCAACGAGTGCGTAGCGGGCCCCGGAGCTATCTTGTGCAGTAGGATCAGTTGCTGATTAGCTACGGCGGCCTTGGCGTGCGAATTTCTGGTGACTGTGTTGTTCCCGTCAATTACCTCGATGATAGAGTCCGGGAGGTCAGCAAGCCTAGCCACGTGGAGTCCCAGCGAGTGCGTAGCGGGCCCCGGCGCTATCTTGTGCAGCAGGATCAGTTGCTGATCAGCTACGGCGGCCTCGGCGTGCGAATTGACGACGCGGCCGGGCAGCGCCGCGGGGAGGCGCGTCAGCTCGTGGTAGTGGGTCGCGAACAGGCAGAAGCATTGGCACTTTGTGGCTAGCTCCCTGGAACGTGGATTGGATTATACAAGGTGGACCTACTACGACCTCATAAAGGAATCAGGAAGGCGCTGGATGCAGGCCGCCACCAACCGGCCATATTGGAAATCATTGGGGGAGGCCAGCTGTGGACGTCCTATGGCTGAAATGATGATGATAAGACTGATCAGTAAGACCAACAAAAATATTTAAGTCATGTCTTTAGAGCACGATACGAGGAAAAATACGAGGGGCTATTGGTTGTTAAAAACGTCAATCCTTAACATTCGCCTTTATGACTGTAACCTAAATATTATAAAGAGGTAGTTTGTAAGAAAAATCATGCAGGCATCCGCGAGCAAAGTTTTTTATATTTATAAACTTACTCTGCTATAGCCCAGGCAATTCCACAGCCCTCGTAGGTAGATGTGCCACGGCCTAGTTCGTCGACGAGGACCAAGGAATTCGGCGTCGCTGTCTGTAATTTACGTACTTATTTTAATTATTTATTATAAGGACCGTTCATTGTGGAAAACCTTGGGGGAGGCCTTTGTCCAGCAGTGGACGTCATTTGGCTGAAAACGAATTATAATGATATGTCGAGACTTTCTACAAAATGATGATATACTTTAATTTTTTGTTTGAAGCAGAAATACAGTTAACGATATTCAATTCAGTGTAAATTTCTGGCTCAGGACTTACGCTTTCCAAACGACGCCGCGACGGTGGGAACAGATCCGCGTAAGTTTTACGCTAGTAGCAAACCTCCGCGAAACTATGACAGCGGCAGCAACGTAGCGAAGTAAATGCAGAGATGTATATTGAAACAGTTTGGCTGACACGGCTTTGCGGCAGAGGTGTGCCACAGGGGAAGTGTAGGCCCTACTAAGCAGCGATCATTTGCTGGATGTAGTGTAGTAAAGCGGGCGGCGCAGGACCGGTTGTTGTGGACATTTTTGGAGGAGGCCTTTGTCCAGCAGCGGACGTTATTTGTTGAAACGAACGAAATGTAGCTACACCTCAGGACGCACGCGGGTCTAGGGTTACCATATGACAGGCTTTTGCCGCATTTGACAGGCATTTTAAGGTTTAGACAGGCTTGCGGCCGGCATTGGTCTGAGGCAGGCATTTTTAATGTCGCGGGAATAAAGAAAGAAATCGGCTTACAATGAGGGCTATCGTTTTAGCGCTCACCAGTTGGCGCCACTGTAGAGTAAGGTCCTGTCACTTGCTAGTCGCGAAGACAGTGGCGCCAACTTGTGAGCGCTAAAGTGGTAGGAGGACTATCGCATTTGCATTCATCAAGATGGCGCCACTGTAGAGTAAGGTCCTGTCAATCGCCAGGGGTGCCAACTGTTAAGTATAAAAAGATAGCCCTCATTGAATCAGTAAAAGCAATATTGATTACTCAAGAAAATTACAATACTGTATCTTGTGAAGATTTTTACGTTTATGTATTAGAAAAGAGAGAACTATTTAAAAAAAATGTCCTCTGACAAATATCAGTAATAAATATGCTTCTTCATTATTATCTGTTGGCTTTTACTTATTACCTACAGCGATTTACTTTAATCAGGCATTTTTCAGAAAAATCTGGCATTTAGGCACTATAGACAGGCATCCCTCTATTTACATATGGTAACCCTACGCGGGTCACAGTGCGTCACTCACCCGCAGGATGGCGGCGGACTCGATCATCTCCAGCATGAAGGTGCTCTGCCCCTTGTCCTCCCTGTCGGCGGCGCCCACGCGGGCCGCGAGTGCCCTCAGGCGCGGGATCGTGGCGGCGGCGGCCGGCAGGAGGCATCCCGCGTGCGCCATGAGGATGCGGGTCACTGTGCGTCACTCACGCGGGTCACCGTGCGTCACTCACGCGGGTTACTATGGGTCACTCACGCGGGTCACCGTGCGTCACTCACCCGCAGGATGGCGGCGGACTCGATCATCTCCAGCATGAAGGTGCTCTGCCCCTTGTCCTCCCTGTCGGCGGCGCCCACGCGGGCCGCGAGTGCCCTCAGGCGCGGGATCGTGGCGGCGGCGGCCGGTAGGAGGCAGCCCGCGTGCGCCATGAGGATGCAGACGAGTTACCGTGCATCATTGTCGCGGAGTCACCGTGCATCACTCAGTCAGTTCACCGTGCGTCACTCACGCGGGTTACTATGGGTCACTCACGCGGGTCACCCTGCATCACTCACGCGGGTCACCGTGCGAAACTCACGCGGGTCACCGTGCGTCACTCACGCGGGTCACCGTGCGTCACTCACGCGGGTCACAGTGCGTCACTCACGCGGCTCACCGTGCACCATTCACGCGGGTCACAGTGCGTCACTCGCGTGGGGCACCGTGCGTCACTCGCGCGGGTCACTTTGGGGCACTCACGCGGGTCACCTTGGGTCACTCACGCGGGTCACCGTGCATCACTCACGCGGGTCACCGTGCGTCACTCAGTTCACCGTGCGTCGCTCACCCGCAGTATGGCGGCGGACTCGATCATCTCCAGCATGAAGGTGCTCTGCCCCTTGTCCTCCCTGTCGGCGGCGCCCACGCGGGCCGCGAGTGCCCTCAGGCGCGGGATCGTGGCGGCGGCGGCCGGCAGGAGGCATCCCGCGTGCGCCATGAGGATGGAAACGCCGCAGGAGCGCATCCAGGTCGACTTGCCGCCCATGTTGGCTCCTGTCACTATGTGCATTATGCACTCGCCTGCAATAATAATAATAATAAAGAAGCTCTCGCTAGATGGTTGGCTCAAGGGTCAGATTCAAAAGGCGGTGATCCTCAGCACGGCACGCATTGTCCGGAGGTTCCTCAGCCTGTGACCCTGACCACCGGTAGCCTGGGCCCTGCTCCGCTGCCAGCGGGTTAACTATTTTTAAGATTTTTGTTTTTATAATGTATTTTTATTTTTTTTTGATAATAATTACATTGTAAAAAGAAAAAAATAAAAATAAGAAAGTAAGATGAATAAAGGAATAATAATAAGATTTATTTATTTCTCACACAAAAATACAGGAGACAATATACAATATTTAAAGAAAACTCATTAATGATTGTGTGAGACCGGAGCCTGAGCTAGGTAAATGAATACCTGTGTTACAGGTCACCGGGCCCCCACCACCACGGATTTGAGCAAGTATAGCTAGCAAAGGCGAGAACATTTTAAAATACTAATAGATTAAACAATTTCTACAAGAGAAATGATAAATCTAACCAAAAAAAAATCTATATTAAAAATTATATTAATTTAAATTGTATTATCAGATATAAATTAAATTGAATTGAAATATTAAACAAAATTGAAATAATATAAATTAAATTGAGTTGATATAAATAAAATAGAATTGATATAAAATTAAATTGAATTGGTATATATATAATAATAATACAATACCCGGCGATAAATATTGCACATCGACCTTTAGAAAGAGACATTCGGCTAATTTCGGTTTCGTAGAGCGTTATCACTGTCGCACTTGAACAATGACTGACAATGACGTTTTGTCAAAGTGTAAACAAACTTTATTTTAAATGTGTGCAATTGATTTAGGCGTAGTCACACGTTACATATATAGATGACCCACGCTGAACTGTCCCGCCAAACTCAATGACAGGGGGGCGCTACCATCGTTCAACTATATGGTTTCCAACATGGCAAAAATCTGAACCAGCGATCCGGTATTGACGGTGGCGCCCCACTGTCAATGTCATCGACAGGACAGTCCAGTATTTTGGAACTATACATACCTACCCACCGTAGCACTTTGACAACGTGTGACTGCGGTTTTCCAAACATGAAAATTACTATGCAACTACATTAGCAACTTTGTTCAGTTCAGTATTCTGAAAATCTTGTTTCATACTTTTTCAGCGTCGTTTTTTGTCGTAGTTGGGTTTTAGTTTTTTTACTTTTTATTATGTGAATTAAATTGCTATAAACTTTTTATAGTAGTGAACGAAAAGTGGTTCACAATGTGTTAAGTGTTTGTCGAAGAGAAATACTAAGAGTTCGGACAATATTTTCATTGAATAATGTTTTGTCAATGACGTTTTGTCAATCGTATAGGTAGTGTGCGACAGAGATAACGCTCTACGAGCCGAAATTAACCAACTCTCTTTCCAAAGGTCGTTGTGCAATATTTATTGCCGGGAACTGTACAGTTGTGTTACTTTTTTTTTGTTTGATTGCAAAGTTATAACCTACCGTTACGTTAAATTATAATCTCACGCGTTAAGAGTGAGTATTATTATTATTATTTATTATATTATAAATTGACGGATATCACAATTTTACAGTGACATACATGAACATAAAGAACTTTTGAAGGGTCACACATCTTCCTTTTCCGACTTTGTAGGCTGCCGTGTCAAAGATTAATGTTATTTAGCTATTTAATACGATTTACAATAGGGGAGTCTCAAAGCGCTTTTGACGAAATATTGCAAGATGCGCCCTGATCGATAGACCAACGACGTCAAAAATTGAATGGTTGAAAAGTGAGAGATCAAGAATATTATGAAGGCTCAAACCTCACTAGTTTAATCATTAAAACTGGGTGGAAATACAATAGCATTCCGTTCTACACTATGTTATCTACTAAGAAACTACATACCTCGTTTAAAGACCACGTCATTGGGAATATAAGACACTCCCTCCTGCACTTCAAGGCACGGATGTCTGACATCCTTCAGCACCAGTTCGTCCAGGCTCTCTGTTAGCACCGGCCGGCAGTACGGGTAGGGCGCGGTTGATGCGGCCACGGCGAACGATACCAACACGTCTAAACGGGCCAGGATGTGGGATAAACAGAACAGGCATTCGGAATAGCCAGCTGGAAAAATAAATATTTGTTGATGTAGGTAGTAAGATAGAACTTATTGCACACCAGACTTTTACGATCACAATATAATACAAAAAATAAACGACCAAGTGCGAGTCAGACTCGCACATTGAGTACGAAGCAATAACAAAGCTACGAAATGGGCAAATGGGTTAACAATGTTGCTCGTCTAAAACAGTTGTCTAATTGCACCATCTTACTTTGACAAACGTCAAAAATCTTTCAACTCCATACAAAAAGCACCGGTAATCGACATAGTTACCGTTCAAGTTCGGTGGTGCAACTCAGCCTATCTGAGGTGGAATTGTGTAAAGCAATCGTAATCATTTGACAGTTCATAACGTACGATAGTCAGTTAAACAAAGCGTTTGACAGAATAATCGTACGTTATGAACTGTCAAATGATTACGATTGCTTTACACAATTCCACCTCTGTTTAGACAAGGGTACTGGTACAGTGATGTCGAGAGCAGATCAATCCACTACAAAATCATACATTTTCTCAGTTGATTTAAAATTCATTTGGTATTTCATAATTTACAATGAGACGACTTTGTCGACTGTATATTTTCATGGATTTCTATTGTTTCGAATTAGTTGGCAAATGAAGACTATGAACGTTGTTATGTAATTTGTCATTTATTTATTTACCTGCAATCCCGACGATTTCTGTAACTACCTTATCTTGTTCTTTTTCATATGAAGACTTTGTATGAACATATTCTTCAGAGATGTTCTCCAAATTATTGGTCTTAAACCTGACTCCTCCTTTCACAGCGTCGATGATTGTGTACTTTTTGTTACCACGAAGTGTTTGTTCTTCTTTTAGTGTCACTCTGAAATGTCATTAATTAATTTGATTTCATGAAACATTTTAATTAAATGTTGGTAAACTAAGTTCTAAGAATGGTGTATTATTTTTGCATAATTTTTAAGGTTTCCTTCAATCTTTGCCTTTTTTTTGCCCTTGCACAATGTAATGATGTAATTCAATGTAACAAATAAATGTAAAAAGACAGCTTGTAAGCCAAATGTTTGTACTAATGCTTCCAAAATAGCCTCCTTTATTCATAACATGTAAGTTAAATATGAGCAAAAACTATCTCACCTAAAGCAGAACCCTCCCTGTGGGTTCGTTTCTAGTTTTACTGTCTTGCCAGCGTCTAAGCAAAGGTCCCTCGCCGCTTTGTTCAATTCCTTGTCAGCTGAAGACTGAAGCTGTTCTAACTGTTCGCTGAGACTTTGTAGATTTTCATCGAATGATGGTTTCACCAGGAAATCACCTGAAACACAAGGTTTTAACGATATTTCTATTACTACGATGAATGAAAGCAATACGGATAAGGAGTTGCGGATATCGTTCTTTCGTTCGTTTTAGCCGAACCATTGCTGGACAAAGGCCTCCCCAAGGATTTCCACAAAGACAGGTCCTGCGTCGCTAGTCGCGAATATATCTGGTATTTACTTTCCGAAAGCAAAGGGAACCAACACATTATGTACACACGGCCACACTGTTAACTATCCATTTCCGTTTTTGCTCTCGCTCTAATCAAATGATGATTCTTTGCGATAGAACGAGATGACATGACTGGCAATGGGCAGTTAACACTGTTGCCGATAGTACACACGGCCATAGTGTTAACTATCTATTTCCGTTTTTGCTCTCGCTTTCATCAAATGGCGATTCCTTGCGATAGAACGAGATGACATGACTGGCAATGGGCAGTTAACATTGTTGCCGATAGTACACACGGCCATAGTGTTAACTATCTATTTCCGTTTTTGCTCTCGCTTTCATCAAATGGCGATTCCTTGCGATAGAACGAGATGACATGACTGGCAATGGGCAGTTAACACTGTTGCCGATAGTACACACGGCCATAGTGTTAACTATCTATTTCCGTTTTTGCTCTCGCTTTCATCAAATGGCGATTCCTTGCGATAGAACGAGATGACATGACTGGCAATGGGCAGTTAACATTGTTGCCGATAGTACACACGGCCATAGTGTTAACTATCTATTTCCGTTTTTGCTCTCGCTTTCATCAAATGGCGATTCCTTGCGATAGAACGAGATGACATGACTGGCAATGGGCAGTTAACACTGTTGCCGATAGTACACACGGCCATAGTGTTAACTATCTATTTCCGTTTTTGCTCTCGCTTTCATCAAATGGCGATTCCTTGCGATAGAACGAGATGACATGACTGGCAATGGGCAGTTAACATTGTTGCCGATAGTACACACGGCCATAGTGTTAACTATCTATTTCCGTTTTTGCTCTCGCTTTCATCAAATGGCGATTCCTTGCGATAGAACGAGATGACATGACTGGCAATGGGCAGTTAACACTGTTGCCGATAGTACACACGGCCATAGTGTTAACTATCTATTTCCGTTTTTGCTCTCGCTTTCATCAAATGGCGATTCCTTGCGATAGAACGAGATGACATGACTGGCAATGGGCAGTTAACACTGTTGCCGATAGTACACACGGCCACAGAGTTAACTATCTATTTCCGTTTTTGCTCTCGCTCTAATCAAATGGTGATTCTTTGCGATAGAACGAGATGACATGATTGGTAATGGGCAGTTAACACTGTTGCCGATAGTACATACCTACATAATATGATTTAGGGTTGATTGATTGATTTATTTCTTTCTTTGTTTTTTCAATCAGAAAGAACTGGCATTCGTGAATTCTTTACACTCCAGCGTCATATTAACCAAGACTTCTTCAAAATATGTAACATTAAGAAGGAAGATAGATTTAAAAATGCAATTAATTTTAAGCTAACCTCTTTCAACTGCTTCCATGTCCATAGTAGCCTCGATCATCTGCTGGTATTTGTTGAGGTCGTCGTTCAGTTCTGATATGGGCTCGGACAGTGAAGAGTGTACCGTCGAGTTGTCTGCCTCCGCCAGGCATTGTAGAAGTGCCGGCAGCCTGTTTATGGCCTGTGAAATGAGATGGTGAATTTTAGCTTTTGTTTTACTTCGAAAAATGCCTAAATTGTGCAGTCTCAACCTTGTATTTTTTGCCTTTTTTTTGTGCAGTTTCAACCTTGTATGTTTTACTTTGACAAATGCCTAAATTGTGCAGTTTCAACCTTGTGTAGCGTGTAATAAAGGGCTATAATAAACAAATTGACGTGTAATAAACAAATCAGTTAGTGCAACTTGAAACGAATTGATAAAGTAATTGACTGAACTCTGTTTCAGTAAAATAACACTCATAGACAACAACTAGTTCAAATAGGCGACAAAATACATTTCAAGAAGAGAGTCCAGGATACTAATTAATTAAATAATTACTAATTACGGATAAGCTTTCTCTCGCAAATTAGGTTCAACATCTTATTGCTGGTAGTTTTAAAAAGACAAATAGCTCAACTGACCTGATAGATCCTATAGCAGTCGTGCAGATTGGCCTTCTTCCTCGAGAGCCGCCTGGCCAGCGCTTGCAGGTCCGGGATTCTTTTTAGATGGTCCTCACACAGCTGCAAGCGGAGCTGAGAACTGCGCACTAGCTTTTCCACTACCTATACTATGTGAAGTCTGCTGGTAGTTATACAAAAGTAAATAGCTCAACAAACCTGATAGATCCTATAGCAGTCGTGCAGATTGGCCTTCTTCCTCGAGAGCCGCCTGGCCAGCGCTTGCAGGTCCGGGATCCTTCGCAGGTGGTCTTCATACAGCTGCAAGCGGAGCTGAGAGCTACGTACTAGCAGTTCTATACTATTTGTAGTATTAACAAGAAAAATAGCTCAACTGACCTGATAGATCCTATAGCAGTCGTGCAGATTGGCCTTCTTCCTAGAGAGCCGCCTGGCCAGCGCTTGCAGGTCCGGGATCCTTCGCAGGTGGTCTTCATACAGCTGCAAGCGGAGCTGAGAGCTACGTACTAGCAGTTCTATACTATTTGTAGTATTAACAAGAAAAATAGCTCAACTGACCTGATAGATCCTATAGCAGTCGTGCAGATTGGCCTTCTTCCTCGAGAGCCGCCTGGCCAGCGCTTGCAGGTCCGGGATTCTTTTCAGATGGTCCTCATACAGCTGCAAGCGGAGCTGAGAACTGCGCACTAGCAGTTCTATACTATTTGTAGTATTAACAAGAAAAATAGCTCAACTGACCTGATAGATTCTATAGCAGTCGTGCAGATTGGCCTTCTTCCGCGAGAGCCGCCTGGCCAGCGCTTGCAGGTCCGGGATCCTTCGCAGGTGGTCTTCATACAGCTGCAAGCGGAGCTGAGAACTACGCACTAGCAGTTCCACTATGTCAAGGCTCTCGTTGATCAGGGGGCGTAGTGTGAGTTTACGTCAAACGCATTCGATATCGACTGCGTAAAAAAGTGACATTAAATGTAAGACGGATTGCATAGCGCCCCTAGCGGAAACTTTCAAGAACTAAAATCTTCATACATTTCTTGAACGCATTTGATATCGAATGCGTTTGATGTAAACACTACGCCCTCTGGTTTAGACGCTCTGGTAGATTTAAAAAAAATAGCTCCACCGACCTGATAGATCCTATAGCAGTCGTGCAGATTGGCCTTCTTCCTCGAGAGCCGCCTGGCCAGCGCTTGCAGGTCCGGGATCCTTCGCAGGTGGTCTTCATACAGCTGCAAGCGGAGCTGAGAACTACGCACTAGCAGTTCCACTATGTCAAGACGCTCGTTGATCAGGTTTATATCGCGGAGCGGCTGGCGCAGCCATTGGGCGAGGAGTCTGTAGAATCAGAAAAAATAAGTATCTTTTTATGTATGACACAATAGGTGGCGGTGCTTGTTGGCCGTCAGCATAATCAGGCTACATAATTTTGCTCTAAAATAGTACTTATTACTACTATGTAAGATCCCAGCGTTTAGCAAGCTTTTCCCGCTAAGTCCTGCACCTTTCCAGCAGTCCCAGAAGGTTCCAAGAGATCTTTCAACGACACACTTATTTATATCGTTTCAAGATCTCTATATCACAAGCACTATATTATTATATTTCTATAAAATAGCACACATCACAAGTACATAAGATCCTCCTGTTCGCTGTGTCGCTGACACCTTTGTAACGGCTCCACCAACGTTGCATTATTAAACCTTAACCGTGGATTCACTCATGTAGATGGTGACCGAGTCTTCAGCGATACTATGATCAAGCCTAAACTGTGACGTGGTCACATTCATCTGCGTAGCAGCGCATGCTCATATAATATTTATCTTTGTTCTAAAATAGCGCTTATCACAACTACATAAGTGTGTATTTACCGCTTCCCCTGCTGAGTTCTGCACCTATCTAACAGTCCCAGCAGGCTTCGGGACGGCGCGTGGGACGTATCGCCCAACTCTGGGAATACGTTGAGAGCGGACAACGCGGCCGCATCTAAGTGCAGGAAGCAATCCGCTTGGATTGTGGTCAGGCGGAACCTAGAAAAGAGATGTCGTTTTGGAGCACAGTACTGATTATTTGTTATAACTAAATCTTAACTTTTCTAAGGTCGTCAACTGATCAGTTTATGACAAAATATCAATTGACTTCTATTTAGGGCTCAAAATCAATCAAGTTCATTATCTATTAGGTGGTGCTGGCCACATTAATTAGGACTTATAACAGTAGTGTAACCAAAAAGTCCTTATCGGGAAATGGTCAGTGATTTACGAAAAGGTAGATAATAAGTAAAAAAAGCTTTTTATGGTTACAAAATAACATGCGAATCACCTTGCGAAATTAGTGCTGTCATTCAACAGTGCAATATATTTTATCGCAGCTGCCAAACAGGTCATGGCAGTCTCTTTCCTCGTTTCTGGGAAGGCATTACAGTCCTGCTGCTGGTCATCTTTGAATTTTAATAATCGGTTCAGGTCTTGGTGCAGGCCTTCAGTTGAAAATTCACTCTTCTTCAGTTTTGTTACGGTTACATTTGCTCTGGCCATCACTTGCTTCAACATTTTGTACTAGAAAAGAAAAGTAATTTAATTGTTAAACTACCACGTATTTACGCTCACCAGTTGGCCACTGGAAGAAGATTCTGCCTGTCACTCGCTAGAAGGTTTGATAGTGGCGTCAGCTATTGAGAGTTTGTATGAGAGCTGTAATCTATTCGTATTTTCACTCACTAGTTGGCGCCACTGATATGTAGGGGAAATGTATTTTATTTTTATTTTATTTTATTTTATTGTTAGGAAAACAAACAGCATTCTATAACACATATAGAGTTACCAATTAAACTTCACATTTGCCAAAATAGTTTTCACAAATAGTTTATACATAGGTATCGTTTTTAAAAATTGAGTAAACAGAAACAGAAAAAGAAAACAAATTTTTTAGATTCTTAACATAGAATATACTATGACTTGGCAATTAATTTAAACTCGAAATATCACATCGTTGTTAAAACAATAAATAGTTAGGTAATTACTGTTTTAACAACGACCTAAATTTGTTTGGTTTTAGGCTGAAAATATCTAAGTGACAGTATTTGGAGTTCTTCATTATTTAGCCCGAAAATCGCTAGATGGATACTTAAGAAATTACATACTATGAATGTCTGCAACTTCGGGTATAAAATTCTACCTTATTATCACACAAACATTTACACTCAGCAAGATTTGGACTTGAGTTACCGTTTTACTCCGATATCGTTGTAGATTTAATGTTTTTATAGCAGTAATAGAAAATCCATTGAAAAAATATAATAAAAATATATCTTACGTCGTCATTTTCTGCCTGCGGCACCAGGCATTCTGAAGGGGCCATCTGGACAGTAATTGTCTCCAATTCCGTCAGTAAATCGTCATCTGTGAACTCCGTAACTGACATTTGGTAGTCGCCAGCTGTAACGCACGCCACACCAAGGAGACGACCCTGGAAATAAAAAAATAAATTAAAAAAACTTCTACTGATTTGAACCTTATTTTTATACAAGTTAAGTTCAAAATTAGGTGGCATCAATTATATCTACCACTAGGTTTACCTAAATAACTAAATGCCATATGCAGGAGAATACATTTTTTGCCAAATGAATGCAATATCTAGATGAATCATTATTATGAGCTAGCTTTCACAGTGATAGACTAGATTAATAATGAAGAACGTGATAAAGTTCATCTACATGTTTTAACGCGTGTTAATGGTTATTGACACGTGACTACAGATCCATAAATATGAGTGGTGTGGTGTGCATACTTCAGTACATTATAATTACTGATTATTTTGATATAAGCTGGAATTGATTACTTATAAGCCTGCGTCATTGAGTAGTGTTGTGTATGTTATGAAGCAAGGAATTCAAGTAAAAAATATGTCCTTTTATTTTATTAGTAATAGTTAGTAGTTGGATAAAAATAACTCATTAATTGGATTTCGTCACTCGAGTTATAACTCAGGATATTGTGCAGTGTGCACAAATAGTTTTGTGTATGTTTTTCTACTTACTATACGCTAGGAATGTTTACTTAGTAGTACTACCAGTACTACTAGTGATGTATAGGAAAGCGACCACTGGTTTGTACTTTATGTTTGCCTTGACTGAAACGCAAAAATCTCTACAGTAAGTACACTTAAACAACCTACACAGATTATACAAATCATTTCGTCACTTACTTTGCTCACAGCATCCGTCTTTATATTAACAGCCATGAGGCAGGGCGTATTCTCGTCTGATCCTCCCAGTCCTTCCCCTAGAACCTCCTCCAACTGAGAGAGACATCCAGGAGAGCCTTTGTATTTCAGCACCCAATCGCTGTTCTTCACTGAACCCTCTGCCACGTATATCTCCACTCGGTAACGCCTTACCTGGATTTAGAAATGAATATCATGAAACTTTATGTAACTTATTTTGATTATTAATACTCTACTACTGGTTATAACAGTCATGTATGTATTTTGAAAATGTTGTTTTTCTTGTTTTTGTTTTGCTACTAGAGCAATAACTACAATTATAATAAAGGTGAATATTTTTAATGTACTCGTAATAATATCAACTCTGCTTCTTTTCTGATACATTTTACAAGAAAAATGTTATCAAGTTTGAGAATGGTTTGATTGTAAAATACATAATACAAAATTCTCGGTTATGTGAGCATATTGCATCAATCAATTCCACTAATCAAATGTACTTAACTACGTCTACTCTATAAACGGCAATGTTTTTATTTTGATATCAAGGCGAGTTGGGTGAACTTGAGTGCGATAGTAAATTAATCTTACAATATTATTATGTTGTTTATGAATGTCTGAAAATTTCTTAGAAGAATACGTCTTATATTTTACGAGTCGGTAGAAGGTAAGTACCTTTATCTCTCACATATTATTTTATTAAGCCAAACATGAAAGTTAAAAATTGAGAAGACTATATTTACTACCTTACTACTTTAACCCTTTAAATCTTAAAAAAAATATCTAAGACTCAAATATCGTCGTGCTTTCCGGCTACCAATTTGGCACCTATAAAATGTCGAATCTCTACCGTGAATTTTAGATAAGTATCTATAGTACCTATTACAAAATTAATCTATTTTTAATAGAGGCTGCAATGATGTCTTGTAATACGTTATAAAACAAACTTGTTGGTACGGAAACAGCCTTAACACTGAGAGCATTTTCAATGTCTTCAGATATTGTTTAATCGTATTTACCACTAACGAGCATTATGATAACACGGTGACCTATAAATAAAGAGGTCATTGAGAGTATTGTGCATGATATAAATAAATGATGTTAGCATTAATTTTAATCCATATAGACTGAGATTGACAAAAATTATGGATAAACTTTGAAAGTTGGAGTACAAAACGAGCAGAGAGCAGAGAAAAAAGGTTCGGCTTTCGGCAGACGGTGTCCATGTCCAGTAAATATTACTGACGAATTTATCAACAAGATAGTCTCCGGTTCTCCGATTAGATATCCGGTATTGCCATCGTCAAGTTAGATGGCAAAGTAAGCTGACCAGTCCAGTTTTTCAATTTTAAGTTCAGGCTACCATTTTTGTTAGGTAATAAATAAAATTGCATACTCATTGAACCCATTCCTCCTTCTTCCTTGCATTTTGTGGAGCTTTCCCCGCCAGAATGCCAGAGCTTGTGTAATACCTGACTGTACCCTAACTACTAAGTTCCGTCTTATTAAGTTTAGTACCTACATAATGACACTACTAACTAGTGTTAGTAGTGTCATTTAGCCTCCTAAATGCATTTAATTTTAGCTCAGATTTATCTATTCCTCTAACCACAAGTCGACGAAGGCGTTCGTCATTCGTATAAATTAGGAAAACAAAGTTAATTATCAGCAATATTTTTATGAGAATTTTGTCTGAACTATATTTTTTTCCTGTTCATCTAACCGAATCTGTGTCATGGACATTTTTATTTTTTTAAATTTGAATACTAAGAATTTATGGATTGAGTACGACAGTTTTAGTATAGTCTAAGATAGGTATCATCAATATAGCAGTGAGGTTAAGCATTTTAATTTCGTAAAAAAAAAACTAATTTATTATTGATATAGTTAATATCTACTACTATAGCAATAAAACCAAGAAGACTCACTAGCAACATTTTTTTGATAAGAATCTCGATGTTTCCTTAGGAGAGCACCAGGTAATCAAACCGGTTTGGCTCGATGCCCCTTCTTGATGTTCGATATGGAAGAGAACACTTCCCTGGCTGCTGAGTTATTTATTCACTGCTGAGCTATTGATTTCCTACTCACCAGCTAAGATGTCTCACCAGCAACAATTTCTTGATGAGAATCTCGAAGTTTCCTTTCGAGAGTACCAGGTAATCCAACCGGTTGGGTTCGATGCCCATCTTCTTGATTTCGATATGGACGAGGACACTTCCCTCCTGGCTGCTGAGTTATTTATTTACTGCTGAGCTATTTATTTCCTACTCACCAGCAACAATTTCTTGATGAGAATCTCGAAGTTTCCTTTCGAGAGCACCAGGTAATCCAACCGGTTGGGTTCGATGCCCATTTTCTTGATGTTCGATATGGAAGAGAACACCTCCCTGGCTGAAGTGTGGGCATCCACGCCGTGGACGCTGTAGTAGTCATTGCGGTCGAAGATGCGAACTGTTGTCGGTGGTTTCTGGGGAAATCAAATCATTTGTTTACTTATGCTCGGACGGTCATGGGTGGCGCGACCTGTCATTTGCCTATGATTGCGCCGGCGATGGCGACCTGCACGTGTTGGTGTGGTTGAAGCTTTAGGAAATGAATCGATAATAATATAAATGCGAAATATTCTTATGCTTATGCTCAGAGTGTAATGTAATGTATAGAGGACTCTAGTTCGATCTCATTGACTGCAGGACTAACAGTGGCGGATTTACAAATTTGCCGCTAGAAGGCCATTCAATTTTTGCCGCCCCTACCTACTGACTTTTGAAATTCAATAGGTACGTTAGTTTAATCCCGTTATTAGTATGATTGTGAACTTAATGATATTTCTGTCAGTTACTAGATTATTATTGCAACCCGCTATGTAATCAAGAGTTTAATGTTGACCTAAAAATAGCAGTATGTACTAATCCTAAGGTGGGCAAAGGCATGACTTAAAAATACCTACACTATATGAACACAGACAAAATAATGTGTGGTCAGTAAACATTGTTTTTGGTAAATATTTTTTACTAGCTTTCCGCCCGCGGCTTCGCCCGCGTGGAATTTTGTCTGTCACAGAAAAACTTTATCGCGCGCGTCCCTGTTTCAAAAACCGGGATAAAAACTATCCTATGTTCTTTCCCGGGACTCAAACTATCTCTATGCCAAATTTCATCAAAATCGGTTGCGAGGTTTAAGCGGGAAAGCGTAACAGACAGACAGACAGAGAGAGAGACAGAGTTACTTTCGCATTTATAATATTATTAGTTGGGAAGTTGGGATGGGATTAGTTGGGATTGGACTTAACAGTTTAAAAACAATACAAAGAATTTATCTATACTAATATTATAAAGCTGAAGAGTTTGTTTGTTTGTTTGTTTGTTTGTTTGTTTGTTTGNATTTGATAAGGGTCGAATAACTGCACGTACTTATTCTGAAGGGGATTTGGTACTCGTCAAAATTCAAAGTCAAAGTAATGATGGCAAAAGTCGAAAATTATTGCCTGTTTTTAAAGGACCTTTTAAAGTAAAAAAGGTCATGGGAAACGATCGATATGAGGTGACGGATATAAAAGGTACTGAAAGAAGCCTTAAAAAGTACACTGGCATAACAGCCGTCGAAAACATGAAACCATGGATAAATATCAATAATTGGAGTGATTAGCACTACTTATCTATTAATAATAACCCGTGTTGGCAAGGTAATAACAAATTTTCTTGTATGAAATTATAGATCGTAAAGTATTATTTAAAAAAAAAACAGTTTATATACACATTTATTTATTTGAAAGAAGGTTTTACATAATACATTATTATTATTTACACAATAATGAAATTTATTTACATTTTGTAACTTGATTGATTCGTATTCACAATATAAATTAAGGTTGCGGGTCAAGATAAAATGCTTTAGATTGGTGACTTACACATTGTTGGTAATTTTTCACATGCGAGATTCACAAATAAGATCTGGAGCGAACTTGGTACGCTCAAGTGTGGCATATGTCCCTTTGAGTGCAAGTAGCTCTGTGATTAGCGGGAAAAGACTGACTTGGTCTCTTAAATGTGGTAAAGTCCCTTTAAGTGCGAGCAGTCTAAATAAATGCATGTGCATGAGATTGGTAATGTGTAAGTCAGCAATAATTGACAAGTTGACCGCATAACCTTAATGTAATTAAAATAATATATTCTAATATTCAATTTTGCTTCAGCATTTTATCTAGACCTGAAGTGCCTGGGGCAGGCACCGCGCAGAATGGCCGTGTTGGCAATCGCAATTATTTATTGCGATATCCGGTGGGAAGTGACGTCATTGCCGCCGAAAAATCAAGACGCAGCCGGAAGTTGTCGTAACTCGCTGTAGATGGCGCCACCCGGCGTAGATGGCGTGACTCGTCGTAGATGGCGCCACTGCGGCGCTCGGGCGAGTTAATAAAAGAAGCTACGCAGTCGTCGGAGCGCCACTACGTTTTCGTAATTCGAAGTGTAAACTTGAATAGTCGGACGGAGTTATTTTGATTATATTTTGAGTGTAACTTTTGTAATTATTTTAAAGTTAAATATATTTAGTTCAGTGAAGGCGTTGTTTCACTTTTCGTTAACACATACATACGAATTACCAGTAGATAAAGATGGTATGTCATACATAAGTACCTCCTACTAGGTGGACCGACGATCTGGTAAAGGTTGCGGGAAGAGCCTGGATGCGGGCAGCGCAGGACCGTGCATTGTGGAAAACCTTGGAGGAGGCCTTTGTCCAGCAGTGGACGTCATTTGGCTGAAACGATTAGTACCTAATTGGATTCAATGTGGTAACTCTAAATTGAACCACCACCAAAATAGATGGACTAAAGACATATTATACACTTCAAATTTCATCCCGATAAAAAAGTTGTGTGATTATTTCGAACAGGTTAAAAATCTCTAGAGCCTACCAAAGTATTCGATAAGGATTACTTACCTAAGCTATAAATAAATCAAGTAACAAAATCGTGCAACAAACCTTTCGAATAATCCATGTGTACAACAAGTATGCCCCAAGCGGTCGGCACTGTATCCACTATACTAGGACGGCTTCGTTCGTTCCTCTCGAACGGGAAAACTAACGTGGGCTTTCCAAACTGTGATCACGTCGCAAAAAATAGAAAAGAATTATGCAAAATCCCGTCATAGTGAGCACCTATGTTCGAGCATTCTAAAAGGAACCCCCATGCATAATTTGAGACTCCTAGCTCTTGTAGTTTCTGATATTTCATGATGAGTGAGTCAGTCCTTCACCAGATCGTCGGTCTACCTAGTAGGAGGCCCGTTCATGACGTACGTCTTCCAGCCCGTGGTCGCCACTCAATATCTTTTCTGCCCCAACGGGAAGAAACAAACGAACGAGTCAGTCAGAGACATTTCGCTTTTGATATAGATACATTTTGAGGCGATAATAACCCAACGGTGTTGGACGGTTGTTGGACTGACTTCCTCGTGATCCGAGACACGCTGGTTAGAGCTCCTTTGCCGCTGAACTATTGTGGTGATAGTGAACCCAATGTAGTGCCACAGTTTTCTTCTTCTTCGTCAAACACTCTAGTCAAAGTGGTCGTGGTTGCGCTGATGAGGTACACGATGGGGTGTTCGATGTCATCTCCGAGGGTAGCTTTCCTGGCGATGTGCTTCTATTTCTAACGGTTAGAGGCGTCGCGAGTACCCTGGACTATGGTGGACTGCGATCGACCGCGTGCTCTCTTGCCTTCCACCTGGTTCTGAACTACCAGTCTCACAATCGAGTTCTCATTGACCAAAGAACTTCAGTGCCACAGTAATTTCACAATAATTGTGGGAAATTATTTCCCAGGTTTCATAAAAGCCATTTTCGTGCTGTGTGACCGTGACGTAGTAAGTAGTGGAAACATTGTCGTAAGGTCAGGCAGATATCAAAGCCATAACCCACTTATGTCGCAGAGCCTTTGATCCCGGGCAGATTAACGTGCTTAGTCTTGGTCAACCCGGCTTCTTGATCCATGTTGCCATTAGAATGGGTCGGTAAATTGATAGGAAAAAACAATATTATCTAAGCGAATAAACTTACAAACTTGTTAAAGGTGAAATAGAAAAAGAAAGTTCCTACAGGAGGACTTTAGATTAATAAAGCTTGAAGGATTGATTAGATAATTATTTATGCAACACGAGAGAAGTTTGTATGGGGACCTATTAGGTGTATAATCTTATCGTATAAGATCGTATCGTATTGTATAATTTCTGTTTTTTTAAGCTGTTTTGCAAAATTTCTCGCATATTTCACTAGATGGTGTGACCAAATAATAAACTAGTCTTTAATATTCTATGTAATAGAACTAAAGGAACTCCTTGTAAGAATACCTGAAACATAATTTTAATTTGTACTAAAACACCCACACAGTCCAAGAAACTTTTTATAACATAGCGTTTAAGGTAAAAAAGTACCTACACAATTAATAAGCGTAGGACGCATTTAACAAGTAAAAAATTAAATAGGTCCTTCTAAATTAACATTCATGTTTTTTATTAAAACTTTTTGATACGACATGCTGGAAAATTGTGATAAAGTGTTTTTAACAATGGCACATGAAGTCAAAATTGTGGCATCTTGAACTGTAAATAATAGAGGCGATTTTTCAACAAAAAATACAAGTTTATGTGCTAGTTTGGATTCTTCGACTGAAATAAAGTGTGGGCGTTCTCCTTTAAAATGAAACTTTTTCGTAACAATATTTTTACAATGTTTCGATGGCGAAACCAAACATAAAAAATAAAATTCACATACACGTGTAATATTTTTACTTTGCTGAAAACATGCTTCCATATTTCGATACGAAAATTGGCTTGAAAGAATATCATCGACTTCCATACAATTTTTCCGGGTTCAATCCTGATAGATTGGATTGCGAACTATGCCAGTACCTAAAAGTTCGCTATTGGATACCTGAACATGAAAGGGATTCCATATTTGCAATCCTTTCGTGACTATAATAATGTACAATCAGCGTCAAATATGTAGTTCGTGACACCCAAAGTGACCAAGAAGTTGACAACACAATCTTTTTTTAATTGTAACAAATACCTATTGCGAACTTTGTGGCTACTTTCGTTTGCTCCAACAGAGCGAGCCACAGTCTGGGGCGGAGCCGCGAAAGAATGTTTAGGCCGTCTAGCTCGGACAATAACTCGCAGTTCAGTCCCAAAGACTTTGGGAGGACACCGTCAGGTTTTAGTGAGTAGGCCCTGCCCATTTGGCAGGGAGAGCCTCATATAACCAACTGGTTCCCCCGGGCCAGTGGGTATACAATTTCATGCATTTCCTGACGAAAAAAATCAAGGGTGTCACGAACTAAGTATTTGACGCTGACTGTACCAAATTCTATATTTTTTTCGAGCAATATCTTTTATTTTTTTTGTTCAGTTATTGTTTTTTTCTTTCTTTTTATACATAAAAGCTTAGTTTAGGCTTAGTTCCTTAAAAAAATCTTAATAATTTACAAACAATTAAAACGTCACAATAATTGTTAGCTTAAAGTAATTACTGACATCTTTACTTAAGCTGATTTAATATTGTATTAAAACATGACCCTAAACATTGTGTAAGTCTACGCAAATTCTGAAACCCCAAAGGGCACAATTTGTGTCAAGTGCTTGTAATTTAAATTGCTCACTTTCCTTCCTATGAACTTCGCGTATCTCTGTCCCCTTCCGATAGGCGAAATTTATGCCTAGGGTTAATTATGCCAGCAGTAGTTTTATGAGTTTGTTGGGAGTCTACAAATTAAGTGAGATGGATAATTCTGTCGGAACTGAGTTGCCTTGGGGAAACAGAGTTATTTCTAATTGTTGGACCAACTTGAATTGAAGCATCGTGGATAGTAAGGGGCTGATTTGCATTGTTTTGGAGTTGAATATAACCTTTAACTTTCAATTAACCTATTGACACAAAAATAATTATATCATTTAAATATAGTGGTTCATAATCATCATCATTCAGCCATAAGACGTCCACTGCCGAAAATGAGCGTTGTGATAAAAACTAAAACCATCGGATAAATCTGTATTGTCAAAACATTTAACACTAGGGGCCCTATTCCAGAAAGAAAGAAGTCTAGTTGAACTCTAGTTTAAGTTGTCATTTAGTATGGAAATGTCATTTTAAACAAAATGTTCAACGTTTGTTAAACTTTTTTGTATTAAGGCCCTAATTGATTCTTTTTAGATAAAATATCATAGATAATGTGAATTTTTTTCATGCATAACAAGGCAGGTATTCGATAAAACGTGACAAAACATTTCATAGTAAAACCTGTGAAAGTAATCAATAAATATTGTTTACTCGAATTGTTTATTTATAGAGAAACCCCGATAAGTCTTTTTTGCCCTTCATTTTTAGTTTTTGTCCTGTTATTTATTAAAGATTTCTACGAAATGTTATTGGTTTAGGAGTGGGATATGAACTAAGTTTTCAACTTCAAGCGAATGAAATACAGAGGTCTATGTTTATTCTTAGTTCTACTTTGGACTTGGAAAAACGTCTATATAAAAGCGAAAGGTCACTGATTGAATGACTCACTCATCACGAAATCTCAAAAACTACAGGAGTCTCAAATTTTGCATGGGGATTCCTTTTAGAACGTGGGTGATCAATAAGAACGGATTTTACAGAACAGACGGTGAAACGCAACTGCAACGAAACTGCAACTGCTAGTTACTTTTGAGTTGCTTCTAAATGAAAGTTGCAGTTTCGTTGCAGTTGCGTTTCACCGTCTGTTCTGGGCCTAAGGCCCAACTTTCTGATGATTCTGATGAATGAAACTGAAACTGAAAGTTTCAAACTGGTCGCGTCATGTGTGGTCTCTCAACGGACGCTATGACAGAAACTTAGATGCAACTCAAAAGTAACTAGCAGTTGCAGTTTCGTTGCAATTGCGTTTCATCGTCTGTTCTGGGCCTAAGAGAGTAAAACGGGATCCACGCGTACGAAGTCTCGGGCGGCCGCTAATACTTACCTAGTCCAAAAATAAAATAAACGTCTGGCCAAACTAAGAACCCCCTCTTCTGAGGTCGTTTAAAAATAGTTTGCGATATGACGTACGCCGTTAAGTTCCGTAACAAGCTCAGACTGGGCGCATCCTTTGATAAAAAATACCCTAATGAGAGTCGCAATTTTGATCTTCACTAAGACCCTTTTAATAAGTAGCTTATCTTTACATAAAATAAAACTGTAGCTGAATCTTGTCTGTCGGATATTTTTTCGGAATACCTTATTCTAAAAGTTTATTTTAGAAGAAAATAAAATTACACAACGACTGGAGCTTAAAAGCTCAAAAAGTAACAATGATAATAAGTAATTATCAACTGGCTTTTGCCCGCGGTTTCGCCTGCGTGAAATTCAGTTTGTCACGGATTGTAATTTTTTCTGATACTCGTATTAGGACAAAAATACTGTAAGTTCTCTTCAAGATGCGTTCAGTAGTTTTTGCGTGAAAGAGTAACACCCATACAACGCACTTGTAACTAGCCTGGGGCTGGTCTATGGGCGGCGGTAAACACTTACCATCAGGTGATCTCAATACTCAATACTCAATATGTTTATTGCTTCCTTAAGTACATTTAGGTGTTACATATATTTGGAGATCATTAAGGACCCTGTTGGGCGCTGCAAACTTAAAATCTAAGGAGAGGAGGCTTCTTTTTATAGATAGAAAGTTATAGTTTAGTTAGGTACATCGTTAATTAATTTTATCGTCTAGATATTCTTTTATGGTGTAATCTGTTGACTCGTTTGCCGCCTGTCCCATAAAAATACTATACATATACGAGTTTATAATATTATCAGGATAAGATATTGCAGATCCTTCAATTTTCAAAAGACTTTGAACATGAGCATAATGTATTTTCCTGAAAGGAAATATTGCAAGAAACCTGTAATAAATGGCTGTTACATCAACGAATTGTTCGTTCAAGGGACGTGTCCTTTTGTTACTCTGTGACGTCATCACTCAAGAGGCACGATGCCACGTCATATTTCACATGTCGCATCAGCGCATTAATGTTGCCGTGTTTTTACCATGACCTGTGAAACGTGACAAAAATATGTCTTTAAGGCAAAAACTTCAGTTTTTTTTTTCAGTTAAGTTTTTATTATTTTAGCCTATGGCATTTAACTGCTGAATGTCAGCATCCACAAAGAAGCATCACAGCCGCTACCGGGTATTTCCATGTTTTTTCTGATACAGAAGAGAAAAAAAGTGTATCAATTTTTACGTGAAATATGCTGATGATTTTCAAACCACAAGTCGTTGTTTCCATGAAAAAATATAAATGTGAAAATGGGAGCTCCAATAGTAAAAATTAGAGATGAAACGGATATCCGGCCTAAATTTACTATCCGGCCGGATACCGGATAGTAGCTCACTATCCGGCCGGATACCGGATATTAAAAAACTACGACAATTTCCTATTAATAAAATGAAATGCATAAATCTTTGAGGTAAACATTATTAAAATGGCATAAAATAATGACGGCTTTTATTTAAAGTCCAAAAAGTTACAAAAAGCCATATTAAGGCCTTTCAAAAAACTAATTTCTTTTTCTGGGCTATTCACTCTAATGACGAATAAGTACATAAATAGTAAATATCTGTTGTCGAAATATTGCCAAATAAAATTGGCGATCTTTTTTCACTTTGATCACTAATGGTCTGATGTCATGATGCATTTCAGTCACACACTTACGATGGCAACCGAAATCGCCCGAATTGATCTGCCCCCTAGCTAGACAAGTGGCAAAATCTGACATTCTGTTCGGACTGATTCGATTTTCGAAAAGTGTGACTAGTCTAGTCTACTAATAGACCCACTGATTGCGTTCGGAGCACCTGTGCGGCGCTAAACTCGTCACGACATGCAACGAGACAATGGGCCAACTATCCGGCCGCCGGATATCCGGCTATCCGGCCTAGCAGCTGGCCGGATATCCGGTATCCGGTATCCGGCCAAACAACTATCCGTTTTATCTCTAGTAAAAATATGCATTGCAAAAATGTTGATTTAACAAAATGAAGTTTTGCGCAGGTTATTCTCATAAATTAAGTTGCTGAGTTATGTATTTTTTACCAGTGAATCTATTTTTTGGAACGAAAGAAACATTGAATTTGTCAACATTAATAACAATAACTTGCAAATAGTACTATGAATTTTAATTAACGAAGTTTATGATAACTTTTATTCTGTAAAAATACTCACTCAGTCTTTAACTTTACTCGGACTTTTCTTCCTTTAGTCTGAACTGGCTGCTAAGTTTCAGCTCGGGAGTAAGTTTACACCCTGTTCGTGAGTTTCTGGAATATCAACATTCGAATTGTAACACTAGACAAGTCTAACCAAGCACAAAGTACCAAGGTACAGTCGTCGGCACATCCTGTGACACCTTGTGTAGTTATATTAAGAGCGAATTTACATCATAAATGTATGGTCTGGTGTACCGTAGCTGTACTTTCTCTGATTCAGCTGACATTTCTTCGAGTATCAATGTTGTTTGCGGAAACATTTTGAACAGAAGATGTTGGCTATACAACCAAAAGTTGTTTTCATCATTTGTGAAATATTCTGTTGTCTTGTCACTGAGATTTTATTTGACGACGAAAGCCCCTGGATGTGGGCAGAGACCAATCGTTGAGGAAATCTCTAGGGGACGCCTTTGTCCAGCAGCGGATGGCATGGAAACGAACGAAGGTTTATTTACTGCACATCGAAGTAATGCAATATCTACTTCTTCATTTTTTTATTAATAAAAAAAAGAAAATATCATAATATCATAATATATAATGTAGTCAAACGCCCGTATTCACAAACGATGAGCGGCAAATCGAACGCACAGCATTGAATAGAGCTCTGTGATTGGTTCGTATGTCACCCTGTGCGTCCACGCGCACTGTGAGACCTCATAGTAATGTTTGCGAATACGGGCGAAAGATGTGTGAATACATAAAGTCAGTTTAGCATAAAAATATTGTAGATTACATAAAACATGACAGATGAACCGCCAGCTTTACGTAATTGATTGCTTTCACGGGCTTAATTGTTTGTATCATGGCTGACCGTTTTGAATAATCAATCGTCTATCGCTATAGTCTGTCCTACAAACCACAACGCCTACTCAGTCCAAGCGTTACCAAGCACTTTGTGTATTTGCGTTCAGTGACGTCAGTAATCACAACCTTTTGTACTGTGTCTGACAAGCCTTTGTGATTCCAAATTAAATCGATGCAGGGTGTAGCTGAACTGAACCCCTTTTCGTGGAATGTATTTATGTAAGACGTTTTGACGTTGGTATGCCATAATAAATAGGTAGACGGAAAGAGAATTTACGTAAATCCAAAATACAGGGTTTTCCAATAAGAGGTGTTTGTTATATTGATATTCAAAGATTTTTTTTTTTAATATAAATGATCGGATTTTTATTTCGTTACAAAATTGTCGTTAATAGTAGAAAATAACATCAGGCAAATTACCACCACGACCACGTTTACAGGACCATATCCTTTTCATGAAATTTTCCACAACCATAGATATTTTTGGGGGAGATTTAAAATCTATTGTTTTTATAATTTTCGGCCAGCATAAGCTAACCCTTATCTACCGTCCATCATTCAAGAAAAATATCGGATTACTCATTCATGAACGAACGAACGATGTCTAGAATAATACATCCAAGTATATATTACGATGTTTTGTCCATTTGATTTGATTGATTTTCCAATTCACATCTGCATTTGACAAGCATTGTTCACCGTAGCTTTTGTACCGTTGTTTTAGTTAGACAATGAGGGTTAATTGTAGATTAGAGATACAATACTATGCTTAGCCGATCGTTGATTTCACCAAATGTCCACTGATGGGCAAAGATTTCTAAGGAATCTCACAGATCGTCCGTCCACCAAGTAGTAGCCCAGGTTTTATTCGTAATAATATTGGTTTTGAAATGCAAGATCACAGTTGATTTTTCAATTCGTCGGAAACTCGCTAAATCGTCCTTCGCCACTATGTACCTATAGGGCCCTTTCTTGGACACATTGACAGTTTCAGTATGGAAAGTAAGTCAAAATGTCAAATTTATTTTTTAGTTAAAGATATCTGACGATTGAAAATATCAATGGCATTATCAAGTAGGCCTACTTCTTATTATTTTTAGCAGGTTGCAAACTGATCCTACTAATTCAACATCTAAAAGTTGTTTGTTTCCTAACAAGAATTTATTATACAAATTAGGAAACAATACTGAGATTCGTAATAATACTTACAGAAACGTATTATTTTCAGTTAGATGTCCTGTAATTACATTTTTTACGACCTTTGACCGGAGCAAAATGAAATGAGCGCACAATTGATGGAGACCTTCGTAATTTTGTCCTTTTCAGAGATTAATTGGGTTACATACTAATTAAGTACCTAGTGGTCTTCTTTAATCTCTCCGTCCATTAATTGCATAGGACTCTAATGTATCATTTTATATGTTAGAAGAGAAAATTTTAATGGTATAACAGTAATTTATAATTATTTTCAGTTCTGTTGAAAATGTTCCAACAAAATATTTCAAACTTTAGGATTCCTTAGCGTATGTTTAACCAAGGTAGGTAGGAATGTTATTAAATAGTTTTTGTTTTAACCTCGGATATGAAAAATCAATAACGCAGTTATGATGTAAAACTTAATAAAATTCTTGTTTTTAGCTTTACGCGAGTATGTATGTTGCTTTGAAAAATATGTTATTTACATGTACTATCTATCGGCAACAGTGTTAAAACTGTCCATTGCTACATTGCGAGTCATGTCATCTCGTTCTATCGCAAAAAAATCACCATTTGATTAGAGCGAGAGCAAAAATGGAAATGGATTAACAGTGTGGCCGTGTGCTACATACATGCATTAGTAAATGTTTCAATAACATATCTTTGTCGTTATAAATAAATTCGTAGTATTTCACAATTTGACATTGTGTCTCAGTTTAATTAAAATAATTGACTCTTGGTCAACATAAATTAAGAGGACCGACGACCTCATAAAGGTAGCAGTAAGGATGCAGGCCACTACCAAACGGACGATGTGGAAATCATTGAAGTAGGCCTAAGTTCAGCAGTAGACGTCCTGTAATTGCTGAAACGATGATATTTTATCAAAATACTTCATTCAAAAACAACATTCCGGTATCTTAGGCTGGTTTTAGTGTCACGCGGACTGTCAGTGCGGATCGCTCCGCACAGCCGATCTGTATGAACTGCTAGGGAACGAGCGGTTCCTCCGGACCGCATTACTCTAAAACAACGCTCCCTAGAAGTTCATACAGATTGGCCGTGCGGAGCGGGTTATATTCTAAATGGTAAACCAATAAAGGATGACTTTCTCAACCTTTTAAATGTTGCTTACTTATTTATTTTTAATACATGGACTTTTACATGTAAATGTAATCAGGCACTTTGTCGTAGTTAATGGGCAAAGCGTTTTCGTGCCTATTTATGTCATTTGCTAAAGTACCCCTATTTTCGTGTCTTGATAATGTTAAGCAGAACCTACTTGGGTTTTTTCTTGATTTATGTTCTTTTTTTGGATCTTCTTAACAATAAAAAAAAATAACAAGGAATGGTTTGGAAGTAGTCAATATGAAACGAGCTATCAGAAATTCAGAATATTCTCTGAATGTTCTTTAACTTGCACTTCAATTTCCTATAACTAAATATAAATAGCAATAAAAATCGTCAAGATTGGTTTTCAATTTCAGCCACAGGACGTCTAAAGAACATAGGCCTTCCCCAATGATTTACAGATTGACCTGTATCTAGCCACAAAGTGACCAGACGACCTCATAAAGGTTGCAGGACCTCATCAATAAATCCATACCAAGTTAGAATGTGGACAGTCTGCGAAAACTATATTAGTGAAAAGTTACCAATACTGGTCCACAAAAACTAAAGTGCTGGAAAAAATTTAGTGAACAAAGAAACAGAACACCCGAAGAAGTAAATAAAATCAGCCATAATGGGAAGAAATAAGTTTATCTTACACTTACGGAGTTTCCAAGAAAACTTCAAAGTTGTTTACACAGATTACCGAAGATCAAAGTTGAGTATCTTGTTTACTTTTGGAAATTCCCCGTGAAAATCCAAGGGAGGGATAAGGGATACTTAATTTTAAGGACCCGTTCATACGTTCACATAATGCTTATGAAGCAAAAATTCAACAGGTTAAAAAATGAATACCTAATACTCGTAGCCTAGGCGCAGACCACCGACTTTTAGTTCGCCGATAGTTGGGCCCGATTCTAATTTGTAGGTATGAAGAATCGGCCGATACCAAATCGTGTAATGTGCGCACTCTCATTCATACATCTCCATACTAGAGATGAGACGTATTTACTAGAACAGATCCACACACTAGGTATTTTACAGTACTAGGCGGCACCTATTCCATTTTTTAAAATACTTGATCCACCTAGTATTTTATAAATTACACGATTTCCGACCCTACCCTGAAAGTAATAGAGGTTATTATTGNAACAGTACGTTGATTGGATAAGGCGGAATAATGGAACTAAACTACTATAATCTTCTGCCTGTCGCCATTCAATGATTTCTATCAGATCAATGATTTCTCTGCGGGTAATTTGCTATAGGGTCATGTTTCACTGAGACTCCATGTTATAGTTAGTACTTTCATGAAATTAGTTAAATTGTGCCTTAGTAGTAACAAATGTTTCTTTCTTTCTTTCTATTAGCCGAAAAACCCTTCTAAGACCTTCAAAATGAAGCTTTCGGACCATAAAAATATAAATATCAAGAATGCATAAGCTACAAAATACCTTTGTCTCAAAAATCGTCGCTTGCCTCTCTAACTGACGTAACTGACATTGAGCAAAATGTTCAGGCGATTAGACAGATCCTTTCGTCTTGCAAAATTGATTTAGATGGTGTAGAATAGTGTAGATAAGTCAGTTTCGAAAAAAATCTCAGATACATCAGTTAGAGAGGCAAGCGACGAAATGTGGCGCGGCCATAGTGTCCCAGTGAGGCATTGCTGTTAGCTACCTTGGTGTGGCAGGTGCCATAATCCTCTGCACGAAGACGACCCCAAAGCCTAGTGTACACGGGTTCCAATGAAGCCTAGAGCACACCTAGAGCGAGCATAGATTAAGGTAAGTGCAGAAGATCCCCAAAAGTAGGATTACCATAGCTAAGAAATTGTAAAAACTTTTCTGAATGATTCGAGTTTCTGTCCACAAAATCTCACTCTCAGTGCTAATCGGGAATCCGGGATCCAATTAAAAGAAAACTTTTTGATTAGAAAAAAAAAATCGTCCTATTAATACTTATTTTGTAGTCCTGTCATTTTCATTAGCTAAGAAAGAAGGATACCTTCAATAGTGAAGGCATCTCAAAATAAAGTATGGCATTTCATCGCCAGATCGTGAGTCTCCAGCCTTAGATGTATCTTCACGGATGAATGCGCTTTCTCATAACGATATCGTAACTCACTTGATGACGTGTGTTTTCTGAGAATTTACTGATATTGATTTTGTTAATGTTATTACTTATTCATTCAGGTGCTTGTTGATGAAACATTATTTATTTAACTTTGGTGCACAAATTATTACCTAATTTTGTTGCACAGTGTGACACAGATGCAATATGTATCTATTGCATGCCGGCGTGTCGGACCAATTATTGCGATATGTGACTCAAACCTACGAGTATATCCTACTAAATATTATAAATGCGAAAGTTTGGATGTCTGGATGTTTGTTACTCTTTCACACAAAAACTACTGAACGGATTTTGATAAAACTTTACAGTATTATTTTTTATAACCCAGAATAACATATAGGCTATAATTTATGACGATCTGTGACAAACGAAATTTCACGCGGGTGAAGCTGCGGGCAAAAGCTAGTAATAATATGTTTCTAGCTAGGGCCGTACTAAGATGATAATGCAACTTTAAGTAAAATCACCTCATCATCATCATCATCTCAGCCATAAGACGTCCACAGCTGAACATAGGTCTCCCCAATGCTTTCCATGTTGCCCGGTTGGTAGCGGCCTGCGTCCAGCTCCTTCCTGCTACCTATACGCTGTCGTCGGTCCACCTTGTGGGTGGATGTTTTCCGGTACGCAGCGTCATCGGCCGTCAGTTCTGCCACAGAATAAGTAATAGTACAGGTACAGAAGGATTACTCCGCAAGACGATTTAAATAAATGCGAGTCTTGCTACGACGCGATACAGTGGAATTCAGCTCGCACAGCACTACGTACCTACAATTTTATTCACCTACAAGTTTTGTCTCTTTCTATCGCGTGCCTCTGAACTCTTCTTACGCTGTTAGGGTTGCTGTCGAGGTGTCTAGTAAAAAAATAATTAATCTACTTATTTGTTATGAGGTACGTATTGTTAATTGTGAAAAATATAAAACGTTAAAATAGCGGTATCGTTATAGCCAATGAGCTGCTGTCATAGTGACATTGACGTATTGTCAATGTCACTCGAGAATCAAACGTCAGAATAGAGGGACGCGCAGAGACGACCACAGATTAGAGAGTATGTGAGACGACTCCGCGCGCTTTTGTGCTAAGNACGTTGATAGTCCAAAGCCTGTTGAAGTAGGTATGAAGGGAGGAATTATATTATTATTCAATTTCAAATTGCATTATTCATACTACGGTTGTATCTTTTCAAAGAAAATTGTATTTTAAAGTCATATTACTTGTATTGGTCCGCACTAGTCGCGTCAAGTATGCTAAATTACTACGTACTAGGTGGAACAGGTATTTGGATCGAGTATTAATAAATACTTGGAATAGGTGCACCTAGTATCAAATTTACCTAGTATAACCCATCTCTACTCCATACCTACTGATTAAATGATGGTGCAGTCTCAGAAGTTGATGAAAATTTAGATGATGATAACATCGATTATTACCCAAACGTACGGAATTTATTGCATGATCTGGATGAGGAGTCCATAGATCATAATCTACCCTTGGAACATAACGAAGACCCTGGAACATAACGAAGATCTGATCTAATATTATGCTCCTCTTCATAGACTATGGGAGGGTTATGTTCCAGGGTTTCGTTATGTTCCAAGGGTAGATTATGATCTATGGACTCCTCATCCCGATCATGCAATAAATCTCGTACGTTTGGGTAATAATCGATGTTAGCATCATCTAAATTTTCATCATCTTCTGAGACTGCACCATCATTTAAAGCAGCAAGAGCTGCCTCAATTTCCTTTTCAGATAGCGAGCCAAACATGCTGAAAAGAAAAGCCAAATAAACAAACCATAGAACAATTTTATGGCATAAAAACGCATGGTGGAGACATTTGGCTACATACTGTTAATTTTCAAAAATATACTTTTTTTTCGTACTAAGATTTATTTTATTATTTTCCCCCTATCTGTGACTAAAAATCTAATTGAAATATTTTTTTCATAACTAAATAAAAAATCATGCATTTAAGGGTTAACAGCCCGACCCAACTATCGACCAAGTAACAGTCGGCGGTCAGAGTGCCTAGTGTGAGTTTACATCAAACGCGCTCACTAGTCAGCGCGTCAAAAAATGTCATTAAATGTATGACGGATTGTACAGCGCCCCTAGCGGGAAACGTTCAAAAACTAAAATTTTCATACAATACATTTTTTAAACGCGTTTGATGAAAACTCACACTAAGCCCTCTGCGCCTAGGCTAATAGATTCAGAAATAGTTTTTTTCGTTCGTTGTTTATGTTCCTTCAAAGAAACTTGTAATCTAGCAACAGGATTTTATTTTCCCTAATTTCAATATTTCATAATCTCAATTTCTCATTTTGCTGGTAATAGCTGAATCAAAAACTCGCGCTGTGTTTGTGAATACTAATTTGTTTTCTTTACCTTTTGCAATTGATTATTACGAATACTTACTTTATGGTAACGTTCATGAACGATTACAATAAAAATTAATGTGTTCACGTAAAGTGATACGTATTAGTAAACTTTCATTAAACATAACATATTCTACTCTCAAGCAAAAGCCTCGCAATCTAAATACTTACTTAAGTAGTGCTAGAAATTTAATCTAGTTTCTAGGCCCGTTCTTCATTTCTAACTTATCCACCCCTTACGTCTGGTACTACTTTGAGTACTAATAATTTTCGTGTTATGAAATTAGCACTAAACTGAAATTAGTTTGTCACAGGCATGCACGCTCCAACAAATACTGAGCACATGTCACAGACAAACGGATGAGTCGCGGAGTTACGAATCAAATATGAAGTCTAGACATGAGATAATTCAAATCTTCATCATTTACGAAATCTTAGTAAATCATATTGAGGTGTATCCTAACTTTATTATTATCATCAGAAGTCTCAACCGTTTGTTGAGCATATAAAACATAGTACCTACTTAACGGTGGACATAGTAACGACCCCTGAAGAACGCCACGGAGTTGGTCGCATGCAATCCTATTCTCTTCAATTTATTTTTTAAGAGAAGTTCGTTCGTTCGTTTCAGCCGAAAGACGTCCACTAGACAAAGGCCTCCCCCAAGGAGTTACACAAAGAAGGACAAGAAAGAATTAATGACTAAACTGTTTATAGCCTGACCAGGAACATAAAAACCCTCGCCATGTTGCGGAAAACTAATGGTACTAATTTCTTTTAATGGCAACAGTTACTGAAAACTTCATTAACATGTCACCTTGCATGTCAGTCTATTGCTGTCAAAGTGTAAACAAACTTTATTTTAAATGTGTGCAATTGATTTTGTGAATTAAATTGCTAAAATATTTTTATAGTCGTGAAAGAAAAGTGGTTCACAATGTGTTAATGTATTTGTCGAAGAGAAATACCAAGGGTTCGGACAATATTTTCATTGAATAATGTTTCCGACAAAGGTTGTCAAATTGACTGACATGTTTATCGTATAGTACAGTCCACTATGAAAATTAGCTGTAGTTTGTTTCAACTACCTATTTTAAAGTTTTTTGTCACTTTCTCAGTTTTGAATTTTATGGAATTGGGAAAGAAGTACCGAGTTTGAAGCGTTCATGAGCAGACATTGCAGTTGAATATTCAAGTTCTGAATTTGATTATTGATGAATAATAAAATAAATCCTACTAGCTCGATTGATGGTTTCATTTAATTTATTTAAACCAGGTTACCTTTAATAATATTTTTTCGTTAATTTATGAAAATATCAAATTAGCCCGTAATCCTGAATCCTGATACATAAATTTAGCCTATTAATTTAACACAGGTACGACTGTACTCAGTGTTGCACTATCAAATGCAATTGACGCGCCTCTATGCCAGGGTTTTATGTTCCTGGTCAGGCTATAATATAATTATATGCTTTTAATTGGGAATGATTTTTTTCCTAAGGGGATATGCTCGTAGGAAACTCAGAACTATTCGGAAAGGGTAAAAGTATCTTTTGAATAAAATGCGCATATTTTATTCGCACCTTATAAAATTAATATGTTTATGAAATCATGCTAAACAATAAAGAACTTCAAAAGGTTACGATGTGCTAGTCGATATAAATAGGCAATTTTTTACAACCGCCTAGCGAACTAGTTATTAACACCCTAGTAGCGGGAATAACCTAGTCTTATTCTGATTGGTTCTCACAAAAACCTATGATTTTCATCAATAAAAAATAGGCACGGACTGATTGCCTATTACTGCCTCGAGTGGCCCCATCTAGCTAGGCTGTAACAACCAATAATTTGAGGAAAAATACGCAGATATAAAAATCTAATTGAGTATCAGAGCCCGATCGTTTTAGCTTCACTAAACGCCCCGTTTAACGAGCCAGATGTAAGATTATATGAGCTATCAATTTGTTGAGCATTCTTCGTTTTACGATCTTGCAAATCATACTTATTGCTCTAAATATACCCTGTAAATGTTGGTTTTATTTGATAACGCTGTAAGCGCTGGATTTTATGAGGGAAATCGAGGGTTAAAATTTGGCAATTCAGCACATTCGAGTATGCGACAGCAAAATTTTCCAATAAAATGTAACCGGCAGAGAGTAGCATAGCAGCCGAAACATAAAGCCGTGAATACAAGATATAACTCAGTCTTAGTCGCGTTTAGACCTGTGTCTTTCTATTTTAGAGTAGACGACCACTCTTCCCGTGGATGTCATAAGAGGCGACAAAGGAAGAAATAAGCGAACATCAGACTTTTCCAACATGTCTGGCCAGCATTCGGAGTGCAGGCTAAATCTTCCCTTTTCTCTCTAGTTTAGAGAGCGTCATCCTCCTGCTATCATAAAGGTATCAGGGAAGCGCTGGACGCAGGCCGCTACCAATCGATCAACATGGAAAGCATTGGGGGAGGCCTATGTTCAGCAGTGGACGTCCTATGGCTGAAATGATAATGATGATTATGATGATCCTCCTGCTGTGGATAAAGACTAAATGACCTGATGATGAAACCTTATGTAGTATTTTCGTACATTACGATCTTCTATTATGAACACTTCTCTGACTCTGCGTTAACGTCGCTCTAAAACAACGACTTGACACCTCACGACTCTAAAGCCTGGTCCGTGAGCACGTAGAATCCCGTCCAATGAATCCAAGCTACCCATCCTTATCGCTCGCGCGTAATTATATTTCTGTCGCGACTGTGCGACGCGCGCCCGCAGTGAGTGTGCGAGCGCGACAGCAACATAATTACGTGCGAGCGACAAGGATGGGCAGCTTGGGGTCATTGGACGGGATTCTACGTGCTCACGGACCAGGCTTTACCTAAAATCAGTTTTTTTATAGTAGTAGGGTTGAATTAATCTTCAATCACACCAACGCGTGCAGATCGCCATCGCCGGCGCGATCACAGGCCAATGACAGGTCGCGTGGACTGTCATTGGCCGCGCGACCTGTCATTGGCCTATGTACGCGCCGGTTCTGCACGCGTTGGTGTGGTTGAAGCTTTATGAATGAAGACCCGAAAATTTTTGCTTTGTTGTCAAGATATTCTAGCGTAAATAATGCTTTAGGTACCTACTTTGTTTGTTAATCTATTATGCATTTGACAGCTGATATTCTCTTGCCATTTAGAAACCTAGGTAATTATTTAAGATCTCAGGATCAGTCAGACTAAACCAAGTCTAGAAACTAGAAAAGAAATGTGATACCTTTGAGTTCTAATTGAACGCTCCAGGCCATACGAATAGATACTCTATCTTGTTCAAGACTGTCTGATAACGCCCGTATTCTAAAGCAACTTTCAAGAATGTAGAATGCGTTGTTATTTGAACTTGACTTATTTTATCTTAATAAAGATTTTTGAAGTCTTTAGTGACTCGATGGTGCGAAATCATGTGTTACTTGTGTGCTTCATGGTGGTAGTTAAAATAAACTTATTTATTATTTACATACTACGAGTATAAGTCCGTCATAGAAATGCATTGCGCAAAAGCAGTCTTGACTAGAAAAAAACAAAAGAAGAAAGTTGGATAAAAAATAATGCTGTTTCTTAGTGGCCAGTAACGCACGACAGTCTTAAAAAATGTTTTTTATAGGCCAGTAGAATTAAACATAAAAATTGATT